>NC_065589.1:85686102-85838602 GCF_024542745.1 Macaca thibetana thibetana | reverse complement strand
TATTTTTGTTGTTACTTCCACAATCCTAGCTTTCACCTTTGTTCAGCTTCAGATGATTTAGATAGGTTTTTATGGTAAGGAGAGAAGTTTTATTCCAACCTCCCTACTAATCAGTATGAAAAGGTTGGAAATAGGCATTGCCTACCTGAGAAGCTGGCATCTCAGTTGGTTGTTCGTCAAAAAGGCACAGGCAGGCCAAGTCCCAACTGGGACCTAACGAAAATTCCCATGGAGAGAGGATGGTGTACTATCACCACACTTTGTAAAATCTTTACCTTAGTGCTACATATATTGTCTTATTGTATCCATCTATATACACACATACACACATATAGTCACTATATACTACATATATATCTATCATATATGCATATGTACATCATATGTAATATACTTTTTTTGTTCTCTAAAATGAATAAGTCTCAAATATATGAGGAGATAATTGAGAGTCATTGACACAAAGAAACATCACATAAACCTATCTGTGTACAACACAGACATGGCTATATTTGTTATTACTCTTTAGAGTTGTTTTTCATTTCAAAAGGAATAAAATTACAGATTAGAAAATTTCAAAACTTAGAAAAAAGAAAGAAAAATGATCAACTTGATTGCAAAGAACTCCATTTACTTATTCATTCCTTCCCACATATAATCAGCATTGACTATTACATATGTATCAGACACTGTGTTATATCCAAGAAATACAAAGATGTTTATAAGCCCCTCCCTAAAGAAATCAACAGTTTCTTTAGGAAGATAAACTCAACAGTAAACAATGAAACACAATGTGACAATTACTCAGAGAGTTGCATATTTTGTAAATGATTTCAATTTGTACCTGGTTTCAGGAGGAAAAGGATTATGCAAGAGGTGATGAAATCTCAATTCTGATGTTGATTCCGCTAGTAACTAATTATGTGACTTACAATTATCTTTTCTGGGACCCTGATTTTTCATCTGCATAATGAAAGAAGTTTGACCAAATGCTCTCTACACTTCCAGGTCTTCATTATCCTATTTCATGGGAATTCCCTTGTTAATTCTCCTCATCATGGATGGTGGTGTTTTATACCCCAGAACAATTTACCCTTTAACTGGGCCATCATATCAAAGGAGGCTACCTATATGTCTTTTTGTCATCCCCTATCTTCTACTGATTATCCCATTTTCCCTTTGGAAAAGGAAATAGGGAACTTTACAACTATTATGTGGTCATCAATGTGCCCAAGAGACAGTAAAGGAATTGTTTTCAAGAGAAAGCTGATAAAATTGCCCTTCATTCTTACCAAATTCTGTATGCCTCGAAGAGAATCTTGGCTCCCACAATATATTTTCTTACAACACTTTTCTGGATGAGACTTCTCTGCCATTAAAAAGGGATTATTCCGAGTAAGTGGTGAGGATGCCTTCAACTATTTAGCATAGATAAGAGAACTGCCACTTGCCTGGTTCCTGGGGGAATGGAGAAAAAAGCTCTTTCCACAGACACACTGAATTGATTCCATTATGTTTCCATTCTTCTTCAGCAGGGACACTGATCTTCCTTTTTACTAGACAATTTATGGTGGAAATTCAGTAGACGCCTCTGAATATCTTTAACACAGTCCATGTGGAGACTTCCCTTCAGCTGGTAGATTGTCGGTATCATGGTAAACTCATCAGAAGCCAAGGACTGAGTTTCACACTGGCCTAGATGGAAAGATTTGGTGATTTCAGTTTTTTGCCTATTAGTCAACTGTCTTTATTAGAATCTAATTCATTGTCATAAACCACAAAATTTTTGTTTTTCTTTAACTAACACTTAGAATGAAGTTGCTTCTCAGGGGAGAATAAAATAACCTTTTCAAGGGAAATCTAGGATTACTTATACAAATGTTTAACTATAATAAAGTATAGCATCAATTATTGTCTCTTAAGTATATAATAAAGATCTTATCCTAAGCCTCTGATATCTGAGCAAAATTGATAAATAGGGGAAGAAGACTGATTGTAGTTGACATTCCTGTAACTAAAGAAGGAGAGGATGTTTTGCTATATTTAGTCCACAGATAGAGATGATAAGTGGAAAGGTCAGAATGGTCTCTGCTCCACACTCAACCCTATTGAATGGCACCTGAGCTGTTCTTACATGTAAAGACAAGAAACTATTTTCATAAAGGACTTGAGGCACTTGCAGCAACCATAACATTGCCGCTGGGTCCATGAGAAGCTTATCACAGATTAGAAAACATACACATTCTTCTCACTGCATTGAAAAACATAGTAGAGGCCAGGCATGGTGGCTCATGCCTGTAATCCCAGTACTTTGAGAGGCCAAGGCGGGCAGATTGCTGAAGGCCAGGAGTTCGAGACCAGCCTGGCCAACTTGATGAAACCCCATCTCTACTGAAAATACAAAATTAGCCAGGCATGGTAGTGCACGCCTGTAATCCCAGCTACTCAGGAGGCTGAGGCAGGAGAATCACTTGATCCCAGGAGGCGGAGGTTGCAGTGAGCTGAGATTGCACCATTGCACTCCAGTCTGAGTGACAGAGCGAGACTCTGTCAAAAAAAAAAAAAAAAAAAAAAAAAAAGAAGAAAAGAAAAGAAAAGAAAAAAGAAAGAAAGAAAGAGAAAAACATAGTAGAATTCTACAAAATGGGTTCCAGTATTATAATATGAACAGCGAGTATGTTACAGATAGTTAGGTAGGCAATGAGCAGGGCAAGACAGAGCTCTCCCCCAACCCACTAGGAATGTCAAATGATGGTTTGGCAATTATCACATTGCCTCTTCAAAACTAATAATTCGGCAGCCAAGGAGAGACAATTTCTTGATGGTCCACACCAGTTAACATTAAAAATGTTAACTGAATGCAGGCCCCAAGGAGAAGCAACTTTTTGGGCATATGTGTTAAGAGACAAAAATAGTGAAGTATGATATTATGGGGGTATACTCCACCAGTAAAGGGAAGAAAGCCTCAGATGGGCATGCATATAACTCCCTAAACACACTGGTCATGCTCAATTCCTAAGGGTAAGGAGGGCACCGCACATGCAGAAAGCCCACCTTAAAACAACAATCATGGGAAAGAGCAAAGCCTATAAAGTCCTAAGATCAAGGTTAAAGGCTCCGTTTCTTGCTGTCTTCTTTTGTTCTCTTTTCTCTCTTGGACCTTCAGGTGCCCACTTGAGTCTCTTCCAAGCAAATTTTTCTTTCTTTCCTGTTCTAAAGCCTTTTAAATAAACTTCTACTCCTGCTCTGAAACTTGCCTTGGTCTCTTTTTCTGCTTTATGCCTCTCAGTCCAATCAATTCTTTCTTCTTCAGAGGTGAGGACTGAAGTTGCTGTGGACCCATACAGACACACCACCGGTAATTCGGGGTAACTCGAATCTCTGCCACCACTAACAAGCAGAGCCATGAAAGAGACCTTAGTGTCCAACAAATGTGATGGTACCCTCAGGATATCTCTGAGATGGCAAATCCACAGCAGCCATGAATAAGCAACATATTCGTGGCAGGAATTAATGGGTGTATATATAGCATTACAGTTATTGAGCCGAGCGCTAAAATGTGTTTGTGAACTATCTAATTTCAAAAAATAAAAAATAAAAAAATAACACTTGAGGGTGAGGATTGCTTAATACAAGGTACTTAAGTACTGTACTAGATGAGAGCAAGAGTTGGTGTTATTTGGCTTAAGTTTTGTTAAAATATAAAAGAGTATAGCAGTCTTAAACAGCCACACTTTGCCATCAATTCATTCATTTATTCATCAGTTATATCCTAAGCACTCACTGTGGTAGGCCTGGGATACACTGTGGTAAATTAAGCAGATATGGTCTTTGTACTTTTGGAGCTTATTACCTGATCAAGTGCATACACATTAAACAAGCAAATAAATGAGTTAACATATAATTAACATTGTGATAGATATTATGAAGGAAAATAGAAAGCTAAGAAAAAAAAGAATGGGGTATTGAGATTCACTCTTGTTCAGTTAGTTGAGGAAAGTGTTGCTGAGGATGTGATATTTAAGGGAGACTGAAAGAAAAATATCAAGTCTTGGTCAAAGACATAATGATTAAAAAAGGATTAGTGTGCCTGAGAACTGAATAAGGACAGCATAGCTGGACTTTAGTGACACATTTCACCAAATTTGTTTTTAACTGGAGTAGTCATAGCTTTGATCCCAATACCTTTCTTAATTTCCTCCAGTGTTACAAAGTGAGAAGATGTTTACTTATCAGGAAAAACGAAAGGGTTGATGATGTGCCAGAAGTACTTCATAGACCCATTTTCAACTTCCTATTTAAAATTTTTACTGAAAGAGAAGACAAAAGAAGACCATACACTATGAACTACTAAGAGTTGGCACAGGGAAAGAGGAAAAATAAAAGCATGGTATGTCAAAATGAGACCAAAGATACTATTTTGCTCTTAAATATCCTAATTAGAGAAATATTGGTTTAAATGTATACAAGATAAACTTAAAGATATAATTGGTAGAATGTAAAACTCTCTTTTAAAGCTCTCTCTCTCTTTTAAATCCCTTCAAAAGATAAAAGCAAACAAAATATGGTCCAAATATCAAGAGAGGAAACATAGAAAATGGCAAGGAAGCACAGAAAATAGAATCCATAAAACAAGATGACAGAAGTAGGACCAAACATATCAGTTATGACAATGTATGTAAATGTGTTGGACTCCCCAATTAAAAGGCAAAGACTCTTAGATTGGAGTAGAAAACAACATCCAACAATATGCTGTTTACAAGAGACAAACTTAAAACAAGATGACTTGGAAAGGTTATAAATAAAGGATAGGCAAAGATATATCTGTAAAATGCAAACAAAAAGATAACAGAAGTGGCAATAGTTACATCAGCCAAGGTAAAATTCAAAATAAAAACTATGAACAATGCAAAGAGGATTATATAAAAGAAGCAATCTAAAAGAAATTATATTCATTATCAAATGTATGTGCCAAGTAACAAGGAAAAACACAAAGGAGAAAAACTCACATAAATAATTTTTAACAAAATAATAATCATAGTATGAAACCTCAGTGCATTACATCAATCCATGCCAAATCAATTCAACACAAATGAGTAAGGACCTGGAGAATTCAAGATATATTAAAATTCACATTTTCCAGACAGAAAATGCACAGGGACTCCTTTAAAAAGTGGTTATTCTCAAGTACATGAAGAAATTGGAAATAAATTCTCCAAAGCAGAAATCATTCTGCATATACTTCCAAACACAATTTTTTAAAATTGTAAAATTATAAACAAAATTCAAATAAAGTATTCCAACAATATCATTTAAAACTCACTACTAAATACTGAGTCCAGAAGGTGCACAAATTAGTACTCTAACCTAGAAAACACCAAAAATTATAAAGTCAGTAACATTTACTAAGAACGTAACATGAAGGAACTCTGCAAAATACATTCCATGCATCTCACTTGATTCTCACAACAAATATACGAGGTTTGAAGAATGAACAGGATGTGGGTATATGGAAATGGAAATAAAAAGAATTCCAAGCAGAGGAGACAGATTGAGCAAAGGAACATGGACTAGAAGTTGAGAGACATGTATGGGAAGAGCAAGCAGTTTAAGTTGCCTCTAGAACTATACATAATGTATATTAAGAGATGAAGCCACAGTTTGGAGTTAGACCATAGGCTTTAGATTTTATGCTTAGGAAATAGTGAGTCATTGCATGGTTGTGAACAAGAAAATGATATCACCATAGTTATGTTTAAGGAAAATTACTCTGGCAATAATTTATTGGAAAGATAAGTTAAAGAAATAACTAAATGAGGAAAATCCATTGAAGACATGAAAGACTAAATGAAGTCATGCAGATGGAGTCAGTGGAGGTAAAGGTTGAAATACAGGAGATAGTTGCAAGAAAACATTGATACAGAAGACTTGATAGGATTTAGGTATATAAGAAAAGAATGTCATAACTGGAAAGGACTTTGGAAATTATGTATTCCAATCAGTTCATTTGTTAGATAAATTGAAGCTCAAAGCAATTAAATGAATTTTTCAATGGTTCTGGAAGCAGTTAACTATGAGGCTAAAACCAATACTAAGTTCTATGAGTTTTCAGTTCATTTTTCCCTCTCTACTAACTTGGTATAGGGAATGAGAGAGAGAAAGGGCAGAAATGCCTGGGTTTTAAACCCATAGTAGTGTAGTGACATCAGACAAAATAGAGAACCCAAATCTCAGACATATTCAGTTGTAATTCTAATGGGACTACAAAATAAAAATTTGTGACAACCTCAGAATTCAAGATAAAATTATGGATAAAAATTCATATTTATAGTTGTTATTTGAAAACTATAGGAAAGAAGGGTAAAGAAGAAAGAGCAGGAAAGACATTAAGGGAAAAAAAGTGAAAAGAGATGAGAAAGTACATCAATCTGGTACATGTTATTTAACAGACTGGAAGCAAACCAGAAACTAGAGAAAGATATCAACAAAATATCAATGCCATGAAAGTGGCAATCAAATATTAGATGTAGTCTCTCAGAAATTCTGTTGAAAGGTTTTGTGCATTGGGAGAAAGGTTGAAGTATCTGACATCTGAGTTCTTTCTGATTTAAGAGACTATGATCAATTATTGCAGCAAAATGTGAAGTGAATTTGAATCTGACTTCAACAATGTATTTTATTATATATCTGTACTATTAACTAATGAATTCAGAAATGTAGCCTGTATTAGTAGGCACAAATATGAAAAGCTTACTAGGACTACGAGTTCCTTTGGCACTGTTTTATATTATGGGAGTACAGGCCATGTATAAAACAACACACACACACACACACGTGTATCCTTATGTTCCCTTTAATTACTGTGTACAGTTTGCTGCGTCATGGTGGCCAGCATATGTATGTGTGTGTGTGTGTGTGTGTGTGTGTGTGTGTGTGTGTGTGTGTGTGTATAAAACCTTCATAGTTGATTTGTGACATTTTTCTCTGATGTGCTACAACCATTTGGAAAGTATGCTCTCTGAAGAATGAATATGTGAGTTTTTAGTGTGCATACAACCTTTTCACTGCTTATGAAAGAATCAAGTGTATAAACTATGCATAACAAATGTAAAGAATTGACAGACTCTACCAGTATAATCTGAGTTTGTAAGCAATGAGAGGTCAAAGGCCAATTGAACATTATTTCCTTATACAGCAACCAAAATATAAGGCACCATTATAAGTTAAGACATTAACATAAGTAGAATGCAAAAAAGAAAATGAATTAAGCTCCCTCCTTACCCACAGCCTTAGCACATCTTATTTTAACTTTTCCCAAAGTTGTTTTTCCATGTGTCACTTCAACCTTTTCAGTATGTTCGGGCCAAATGTGGTCCTTCCCCTGAGCTCCCGGTCGACCTTTAGATATCACATTATATAGTATGTAGTTTATATAACCTGAAGGAACTCCAATTCTCACCAAATTGTAGGCACTCTTAAGGTCACATTATAATAAGCAACCCTATTACTTTGAAAGCCCCTCTTACTTTGCCAACACAAAACCCCTGCTGCCTTCTCTTTACAGATCTCTTCTACTCTCCTCTAGAATGTCCATGGAAATCTCTATGGGGAGGATTCTCAAACAGGTGCTCCTGCAATAGGTTGATTGTAAACCTGCTCAGACAGATAGCCTTTCTGTTTAACTTCTTTTCAGCAGCAGTCTCCCTTGTCACTCTACTCAAGGCCATGGTCTTCCTGTTCTGCTTGGATCACTGCCTGTTAGCCACCAAGATTCCTTGGGCTATTTCCTACACCATCAATTTAATTGCATTCCAGGATGAGCCCTGCTTTCCCTCTGCTTCTCATCTCTAAGCCAACAAATAAAGTTTCTACTGCCTACTGGGTCTCCAGGGCTTCCCACTCATCTACAAATAGCAATGCACAATAGATGTAAATGTGCTCAGCTCCTCTAGAAAAGCCCTGCAGTTCTTCTTCCTAAGGATAGTAATAGTAGCTATACTTATTGAAAGCCAAATACATGTCTGAAACTTGCATAAGTGCCTTAGACATATAGTTGGCCCTCTGCCTCCATTCCGCATATACGGGTTTGGCCAACAGTAGGTTGAAAATACTTGAAAAAATATTTTAAACAGTAAAAAAGTATGATAATAAAAGGCAATACAAATTTAAAAACCAATACAGTATAATAACTATTTACATAGCATTTACATTAGGTATTATAAGTAATCTAGAGATTATTTAATGTATACAGGAGGATGTATGTAGGTTATATACAAATACTATGGCATTTTATATAAAGAACTTGAGCACCTGTGGATATTTTGGTATCCAGGGAGGGAGGTCCTGAATATTTTGGTATCTGGGACCAATCTCCCACAGATACCAAGGAATGACTCTATAGACTCATTTTAATCTTTATGAAAACTCTCTAATATAGGTGCTATTTTTCACACAGAAATAACTTACTGAAGGATACTTAGCTACTAAATGACAGAGCCCCCATTTGAACCCAAGCAGTCTGGCTCTGAAGCTTATACTCTTAACCATTATACTACCCAGCAAGTATTTGAGCCATCAAGGTCTCCTAAGAACCATATGTTCTTCTCCTCTAATTCCCAGGTTTTGCTGGTGACTCTGAAATTTCTAACCAGCCATCAGTTTCCCTCTAAGGGATATTTTCTCTAGATATTTTCCTAGGTAGTTTCAGTCAAATCTCTACAATTTAGTTATTCATCCTAATTCAAATAAATTGGCATGAATGTCTTAACCTGTGATGAGATCAGAATTCAAGATTGTTTTCAAGTAATTTCTAGCCACATACAACTTAGGGGATATAATTAGACGTGAAAAAAGTTTGCTTTACTCACAGATGGTGCCTATCCCAATTGATTCTCTGGCTCAGCAGGAATCTTCTCCCACTTGTTGACTGCTATGACTCCCTAGATTTACTGCGAGACCTACAAGGTTTAACTCTATCTTCTCTGTTCTTGTAGCAGTGTGTAGTATCCAGCAAGTATTCAATACAATTTCAATGGATGAATTTAAATAAATTGATTAAATCTCTCAATTACAACAAGAGAGGAAAATGTCAAATAAATCTAGAGTCAGTTCAAGACCTATAAGTATGTGTTAAACATTTATTAGCAAATGTGTAAATATTTCCTGTAATACCAATAATGCATGGGTTTGCCCTATTGGCTTTGAGACTTTTCTAAGCATATGTAAAATAAAACATCACAATCATAAAACAGTTGAATTAACAATGGAATAAGAGTTCAAAATCAGTGGGTGTATGAGGAAAACATCAATACTACATTATTATTAATATTGTTTTATAATTAGACTATTATAGGACAAAATCAGTTCTGGTAACAAGTTTGACTTTTTGTAGAACTTTAAATATTTACAATTCAACTATAATTGCCACTCTGTTACAAATAGCAAAATGCCAATATACAAAGGAATATCTTAGGATAAGATATTAGAAGAAGTACTCAAAAGTAGTATTAATCACATGCCCTCCAAGGAAAACACTCTCCAGGGATGTCCTGATGCCTAAATTTGAAAACAATCAATAGATACATATAGAAAGTGCATATGACACAGACCTTCTCCAATAAAACAGGGGAGAATACAAGCTGCTTGATGAAGACAGATCCCAGCTATAGAAATCTCTGCTGTATTTATTTCCCATTATGTACTTCCATAGTGATTACCTAATGTTATTTGTTACTTGGTGCATCTTTTCTATTGCTGCAGCAACAAATGACCACAAACCGTAGCTTGAAACCTCACAAATTTATTACCTTACAATGCTGTAAGTTAGAAGTCTGGTATAAGTCTCATCAGGCACTGGCCAGCTATGCTCCTTTCCTAGAATAGAGGTTCCCAGCATAGAGAAAAATTCATATTCCTTGCTGCCTGTAAACTGAGGGTCATACCCAAGATCTAGAGGGAAGCATATACTTTGGCTAATGGCCACCTTCCACTATTTTGAAACCAATAGTAAGTGAGTCCTTCTCAGGTCACATACCTCGGACCCACTTTTCTGTCTCCTTCTTCTACTTTTAAAAACTCATTGAGCCCACCTGGATAATTTAGAATAATTTCATTATCTAAAGGTCTATAACCTGAGTCACATCTGCAAGGACCCTTTTTTCTTTCATATAAGGTGACACATCCACAGGTTCTGAGGATGAGGACAGAGACATCTCTGTGGCCCCTGATTTTGCCAACCACACTGGGGACCAAGGATGCTGGGTACCGCATCTGCAGTATCAGACTGCACCACCTTCACATCTCCACATAACTGCTTTGCACATTTTCTTACATCAAAGAAATGCACTTGGATTCATATATATTTTTATTTAAAGGCCAGAATTGTGTGATGCCCTTCCCTAGCTTGCTCTACAGTTCAGTATTTACAGGTTTACTTTGGTATGGGGAAGACATTTTTATTCATCAATGTGTTCGAGATTGTGATCTTTAAGTGGAACTGTGCAAACAACCACGAAGTCCTAATATCACCCTGGAAATGCAAAAAGTTGATCTTTATTTTCAGACTTCAAATTGCTTATCAGACCCTATAAAAGACAAAGTAAAGACCATAAAAACAAACGTATGGTATTGTTATCTACGGATGGAAAACCAGGAGAAAAGAAAATCACAACACAATTTTGTCAGCAAACATTACTCTGAAATTCATTTATGGACTCATTTGTGAGTGCTTACTTTCTTTTTCTTTCACTGTTTGGTCCTATTTCCCTACACAATCCATTAATTTAGAAATATAAATAAGGCCTTGGAAGCCATTCTTAAAGCATTGGAGAAAAAAACAGGAAATATAAAGAAAATCAAAACTAAACTAGTTTATCATGACAATAGGCAAGCCATGAATTAAGCATGGTGGTACTGCATACAAAAGCATGGATTCCATGTACAGCATTATTCCAGAGTATTCATTCTCAATTGTATTTTTGTTATCAACCTATGCAATTCTATTTCTTATCAGGTTGTTTGTAATTAGGAAATGCTCCACAAAGTGAATATGTGTCTATGCCTGCATTATGTCAGCATTTCCCAAACTGATTTTTGTGTAGAACACTACTGCTCTATGCCATATAAATAGAGACTCGTTCTCTATTGATATTCCCTATGGCGATAGGGAAACTCACAGGTTCCCAAGCTTTCTGAATCACAGTCCTTTTTATTTTAATAAACAAAATAGATAGAGCTATTGGATATAGTAGAAAACCACAATAGATGGTTTGAACAGGAGAGTGATATTGTGACAGTGGAGTTTATGATAGATTCATCTAGTAAATGTGTGGGAGAGATAGGAAGGAAGAGGCCATATAGGAGAATGTTATAGTTAATATATAAAGGCTTGATTCAGAAGATAAAGCATAAAAATTAAGCATATAGTCATGAAACTAAAAGACTCATATCCATGATGAATTGTTTCTATCACTGAATCAGCTTTCACTCATTACACTCTTCTAAATAGAAATGTCAGTGCTTACTAGGCTCTATGCTATCATTTCAAAGTCCGCATGTCTCTAAAGAAAAAAAAAATGCTTCCAGGTAGACCTTGACCTAACTAATGTAAAACTCAAATAGTGGTAATCTCTGTATTGAGAACAATTCTGAGAGTTGGAAAGGGCTGCACCCAAAAAGAATATTAGATCATCTAGCAAAGTCTGCCATGATATCAAGGATTGGGTGGGCAGTGGTAGCTGGCATACCATTGTCACAAGATCCTCAGGGCGTTCCTTCACCAGCCAGAAAAGCACTATGGCCAGTGGTGCCTCTGCTTGGGTTTTGTTCATTCCTGTCTGGGCTTGTTCTACCCACTCTGCCCAGCAGGCTTCACTCCGCTGGTGCTACCAGTCTGGATCCCACTCCTGACAAGGGCGAGCCAGGCATGGAGTGGCAAGGGGTGTGTGAGCAAACAAGCACAGAGTCCAGCCACCACACCCAGCCAGGCATGCCAGTTGTGGTGTCAGGGTGGGCAGCTCCAGGCACCAGCACAGGTGTCAGCTCTGTGTGAGGCTATGGCTGGACCACACGTACCGCGAGCAGCTTCCACTATAGGTACCAGCATCTAGACAAGAGGAACATGATGGCACCAAGAAGCCTGGAGATGCCAGGAACCACAGAGCCCCAAAGAGGGTGTTACAGTGTGTCACAGTCCTGGCTTGGGGAGCTCTCGGGACTGGGCTCCCAGAAGGGTCGCAGCTCTCCTCTACTTGTTGGATGCAATGTGACAAGTGGGGGGCATGTTTCAGCCCTGTTTGTGTTACAGCTCTTTCCGTCCTGCCAGTTGTCAGGTCCCAGGTTCTTGTCCTATGTCCAGGAAGATTGAGGTATATGGACAACTGGAGGGTGAGCAAGATGGAGAGACACTTCATTGAGTGACAGAATAGCTCTGAGGAGACCTGAAGTGGGTAGCTTCTTTCTGCAGGTAGGTCATCCTGATAAGTGGCCAGCTCTCAGCAGAGAGGAGACCCATAGTGGGTAGCTCCTTTCTGCAAGCAGGTCATCCCGATGAGTGTGTGAATCTGGCTGAGTCCAGGGTTTTTATGGGCTCAAACGGGAGGTAGTGCATGCTAATTGGTCCATGGGTGGCCATGAGCAGACCTGGAAAAAGCACTATAAGTTCTCACTCCAGGTCACAGACTCCACTAGGAACTGGCAGCCTGCCTCCAGGCTTCAGGCCAACCCTGGCTTGAAGGTGGGGCTTCACCGGGGACCCACCCTTTCCCATCTAGGAACCTGTCTGCTTCCTGCCATTATCAACATGCCAGCCATGGTGCCCAGGCTGTTCACGCTGAGGGGCGCTTGCAGGCCCATGCCAAGTCACCTTAAGCCACCCACTCCCGGCCTCCCTCCCTGAGCTCATCAGTGCCCAAAGCTTCAGAGAGGACCTAGGCAGCAGGGGGCTGGTATGTCAGCACTACCGCGAGGGCATGCACACCCGGCCAGGTCACAAGAGCACCCGTGCTTAGCTTCAACATTGCCCTGAAATCAGAGTGGGCACTGGAAGTGGGGAGATGTTAGGGAATGGGAGCAGGCACTTCTGAGCCTGTGGGGGCAGGGGAAGCTTCCCAGACCCCTGAGATTGCAGAGATGCCTACGTCTGGAGCCATGGCTAGGCAGCTGCAGCTGTATTCAAGAGCTCAGGGCTCCCATCCTGCCAACACAGTAGGGGGCAGGACTCCCACCTTTTTCCGGCCTCTGCCACTCCACAGAGTGTGCAGCTCTGGTCTCGCCTCCCCCACTACAGCTGGTGTCCCCACAGCGGCTGCTCCAGATGGGCTGCCACCACCATCACCCTGTGTCTGATATTTCTTTTATGAACTGGTTTCCCTTGACTAGATTAGAGCATCATGGTTAAGTCTTTAGTTCTGAACCTCAGCAGTTACTATTTTTGCTGCTTTCCTTTAAGGGTTTTGAAAGTCCCCCAGACAAATCTAGATTTGATACTGGAGGAAAAAGAATTCATGTAGCCTGTAGGACAGAAAGATTCTCCCCTTCTCACTCTACATTCTCTCTCGCCATTTTAGGAACACACCTAGACAACATAATTTCATATTTTTTTTCTTTTTGTTATCCTTTCCAAATAAATAGGTTATTTTTGCTTTCATAAAGTATTCATGGAGTGGGGGAACTCTAATTAATTCTCAACTTGAACTAAGAAGTGTAAGATTTGCTATAAAATTTAAATTCTGCTACAGTTTTGACTATCTCCAGCCAAAGCTCCTTCTAATTAAGGCTATTATTGAAGCAAGAGTAGAAACCATGGGAGTCAATATTACCCCACATATATATTTTGTTTGGTATAAATATTGTTCTAAAACATGAATGTAAATGTCTTTAGGCAGGATCTATGCTTTCCATTTTATTATGATGTTCACCGTTTCCTACTGTCTTTGCTTCAGTCACTGAATTTATTTGACTGGCCTTTGAAGAAATATAAACTCTTGTTAAAGACTCAACAGATTTTCTTCTATTTTGCATTTAAAACCTATTAAAATCAATTTAACAAATAAAAATTGGACACAAAGTAGTCGCAAAAAAATCACACATTTTGGACACATTGCAGAATACAATAGATATAAACCTTGAGGCTTGTCCACAAAAAAATAATAACAATATCTTATAGAACCTTACAAATCTGCATTTTCTTTTTAACACTGCTACTCTGTGGCATACTGTAAAGTCTGTCTAGAATACAGACTTCGGTGCTGAGCGAGGGTGTGTATTCTTACTTTGACATTTGTATTCTTACTTTGACACTGTGATGGTTAATATTAAGTTTCACCTTGATGGAATTAAAGGATATGTAGATAGCTGGTAAAGTATTGTTTCTGGGTGTGTCTGTCAGAGTGTTGCCAGAGGAAATTGACATTTGAGTCAGTGGACTGGGAGAGGAAGACCAACCTTCAGTGTGGGTGGGCACCATCCAATTGGCTGCCAGTGTGGCTAGAACAAAGCAGGAGGAAGAAGGTGGCCTAAGCTGGCTTTCTGAGTCTTCTGGCTTCCATCTTTTTCCTGTGCTGGATGCTTCCTCCCGTCCCTCCTGCCCTTGAACATCCGACTGCAAGTTATTCAGCCTTTGGACTCTGGGACTTGCACTAGTGGCTTGCCAGGAGCTCCCAGGCCTTTGGATACAAACTGAAGGCTGCACTGTCAGGATTCCCTGGTTGGAGACTTTCAGACTTGGACTGAGCCAGTTTCTGTCTTCCCCAGCTTGCAGACAGCCTATCATGAGACTTCACCTTGTAAGCGTGTAAGCCAATTCTCTCTAATAAACTCCCTTTTATTTTTGTGTATACATGTATATATAAAAGGGTGTTTATTACATATGTGTGCATATATGTGTATATGTGTGTATATTTACACACATTAGTAGCATACATACGTGTATATATTAACTGGACATGGTGGCACATGGCTGTAGTCCCAGCTACTGGGGGCTGAGCAAGGAGGATCACTTGAGCCCGGGAGGCAGAGGTTACAGTAAGCCGAGATGGCATCACTGCACTTCAGCCTGGGGGACAGAATGGGAGCCTGTCTGGAAAAAAAAAAAAAAAGGATATTGTCTGATGTTATTTACTAGAGTGAATTTGAGTTCTCAAGTGGAGTAGAGGCAGCAAGAGGTAGTTGAGAAGTGAAAATCTGGGTTTGAGTTTTTCATATTTTGTTTTCAATTTAGAGTTTTCTGATGGTTTGTCAACATGAAATCTGGGATAATAATGGTGGAAGCACTTAAAGGTAAGGGGAAAAGCTGAGTGAGGTTCCACATTTCCTAGCAAATTAAAGAGGAATCTCTTGGAAATAACTAGATGATGGAAATAAGAAATGAACCAAGTATGATATATCCAAATAGCATGAGTACAAAAGAGTAGAGATTTTAGAAGTAGCTCTGAGAAGCATGCAGATCCCAATATGAACTCCTGACTCTAAGGATATTTAAAAAATGAGCAACAGATGAATACGTATGTATCTGTATATATGGACAAGAAAACTTCAGTTAAGATATAAAATTGGAAGAATTTGGGGTAAGTGATCAATGATAACAGGAAACACTTCTTGAATGATCACTATGAGTGAACTTTGTGCTAGGCACCTTATATAATAATGTAACTTTATTCTTTCAGAAATTATTTGAAATAAATATGATTTTTATATCCATTTTACAAATGAGAATAGTAAAACTCTGAGAGATCACATAAATGGCTGAAAACCACCATGCTAGTAAGTGGTGGAACCAACATTTTAAATGGAGCAGTGTCAGCCCAAAGTATACACATCAAACCTTTTGTTCTATGATTCCTCCCAGGCCAATAATGGGAGGGAGTTTATTTGCTTTGTAGTGTAGCTTCCAGAGGACAAAGAAGAACAATTTGGAAAATATACCCATTTGGTTATGCTGAGATAACAAATATACCCCAAATTTCAGTAAAACCACAAATGTTTATTTTTTCTTTTTATTAAATGTTAATTACAAGTTGCCTAGGGGCTCACCTCCCCATGAGTGAGCTCGTAAGGCAACCACTGCGTATAGAATATTGCTCACCAACGTTACAGAGGAAGAAACACTCCTGGATCAACTTGCATTTGCAATGAATTGCCCAGAAGTAACACATAGAACTTCTCATATCTCATTGGCCAAAAATAGTCACATGACTAACAGCAAGGGGGTCAGAAAATGCAAACACACTGTGTGCCATGAGGGCAGATAAATAGCTAGAAATACTAGGGAACATAATAATGGCTAGAGCCAAGTGAACGGTACTCACTGCTCTCCATTATTTCCTGGATAAGTGATACGAAAATGAATCTATAAGAAGAGAGGTGTGCTTGAAATAACTTACGTGTCCAGCAGCAGTCAAAGACAACAGAAACTCAGAGTTGTCTAGATAAGATCAGCCTTTGGTGGGAATTAAGTGCATTCATATAGGTAAATGCAAATCACAATGCCTGGCATAGAGTCAAGGACTTGATAAATATTGTCAATTATTATAAAGTGCCAAGTGTTAAGTTACTATGTTTCAAAATAAATGTATATGCATTCAAGAGTTTCTTAATGAGATACTGTTAACTCCTTTCCTGACCAAGAACATACAACAGTTCATTATTACATCCAGCTTATTATTACATATTAATTAATAGCTATTAAACATATTTTTCACTTTTCCATCAAAATCAAACTTCTTATGAGTTATCTACACCATGTTCCACTGTTTCCTCTCATTTTCTTTATTCACCAGCCTATAATCTATCTTCTTCTCCATCACTTTACTGAAAATATCATCAGAGACCCTCTGGCCAAAACCAAAACCAATCAATATTTTTAGCCCTTTTCCTATCTTTTTATTTTTGAAAAGGTAAATTCTTTTTCCCTTAATACCACTTTGTCTTAGGTTTTAATTTTTTAATTAATTAATTATTTTTTTAGATATGAGGTCTCGCTCTGCCACCCAGGCTGGAGTGCATTGTCATGATCACAGCATCATAGCTCACTACAGCCTTAAACTTCTGAGTTCAAGCAATCTTCCTACTTTAGCCTTCAGGGTAGCTGGGACTACAGGTGCATGCCACTGTGCCTGGATTTTTTTTTAAATTTTTTTCTGGAGACAGGGTCTCACTTCATTGTCCATGCTGGTATTAAACTCCTGGGCTCAAGTGATCCTCCCACCTTAGCCTCCCAAAGTGCTGAGATCACAGGTGTAAGCCACATGCCCAGCCTCTTAGTTGTTTTTATACTTTTTAGTTCCTTTTTTTTTAGCTTCCTCTATAGGTTCCTCTCTTCCCTCTTCTTTTTCCATACTCCTACATGTGGCATCCCTAGTGGTGGGTACTTTTCCTCCTTGGCTCCAGGTCCATGGGTCTGGGTCCTGCTGGACAGTCCCTCCCCTAATAATCTCACCTTCTACCAGGAAGACCCACTGTGATTTACCTTCCACTGGGTGCACTCAGATCTTGGGCTCTGTTACACCACCTACTTTTGTTCCTCCAGATCTCTAGACAGAAGCATTCTGCGGTGTGGCTATTCTCAAGGTTGCTTCCCCATTTCCTCAACTTGTCTATTGCTTATGTAACTGATTCCTTCTATTAAATTTTCTTTGTTGGAAATGTCTAAGGTAGTTTCAATTTTCTTACTGTATTCTAACAGACAAAATGGCTAAATAATCAATTTGTGGAGTAGTGATGGATTAGTGGAAACAGACACTCTGGATTAACAGAAGAAGTGGTACCAGAGTTCTGCAGTAATCACACACACACACATTATTTATTTTCATTAACTTTTTTTTTTTTTTTTTTTTTTTTTTTTTTTGAGACGGAGTCTTGCTCTGTCACCCAGGCTGGAGTGCAGTGACCGGATCTCAGCTCACTGCAAGCTCCGCCTCCCGGGTTTAGGCCATTCTCCTGCCTCAGCCTCCCGAGTAGCTGGGACTACAGGCGCCCGCCACCTCGCCCGGCGATTTTTTTGTATTTTTTAGTAGAGACGGGGTTTCACCATGTTAGCCGGGATCGTCTCTCGATCTCCTGACCTCGTGATCCGCCCGTCTCGGCCTCCCAAAGTGCTGGGATTACAGGCTTGAGCCACCGCGCCCGGCCTATTTTCATTAACTTTAAGGGTATTTTAAAACAGTGTGCACAGCAAGATTGACTGTGATGATCCTGAGTGATGAAATCTCACTGTGTGATGCAAACTGAAAGGGCTTGGGGCTGTGGCTATAAAAGTCATCTTGACCATTGACAGTGCAGTCACACTGAAGAAAAAACAGACACATTTTATGTTGTTCTATGGTCAGCAATGAGGAGGATCAGGTTACGAATGAACAACAGAATCTTACAACAAACAAGGATGACTAGACTGCCTCATGAAGTCTGAGTTGTCAGTAACTGAAAATGGCCAAGAAAAGACCACAGGTCTATTTTCAAGGGGTTCTTGTACTAGTGTGGAGCTGAACTGGGTAATATATAAACTCTTTTCCAAATTGAAAAATGGATGGTTTACCCAGGTCTCTGCAACCAGGTCAGCTATAGTAGCAGGAGAATATACAACCCCTGAATCAGAAAGGTCCAAAATGTCTTCAGTTTAAGTATACTTATATAAACCAATAAAACTCCATGCCATCCACCTATTTCCAAAGGGCCGCACAGTTGACAATTACATTTGCAAGAAGACTAAGATATGACTCATTTTATATCATATTGCCCTCAAAAAAGGCTTCATTAATTTGTACTATGCTATCTGAGTGGAAATTATTCAAGAAGGCTGCTGTTTCAATAGGACTGATACTTGCCCATCTGGGTAGATCCATATCACAACAGTTCTCTGATAGACATATTCTGATGTAAAACCTTTTTTCTTGTTTTACCTCTACAGATTTTTTCACCTAGCTTTCTCCTTGATTTTATCCCAAGTATTTTGAAAATGTTCCAATTTTGACATCAATCCAATTGCTGAGAACTCTAGCATAAAATGAAGAAAGACACATAAAAAGAACAGCATTAACCATATAAGCACATTCATGCCACATTTATAAGGCAATCGGAGAAAACATGCATATGTACCCAAGTCAGGCAATTTTACATGTGTAACAACTTATCTAATTAAAGAAAGAAATATTTGACAGATCTATACTGGTCAACTAGTTATATATTTTCTTTTAACAATAACTAGAATTCAGATGCCATCTAATTACTATGTTTTCCATGATTGAAACTTCAAAAATTTTTTCTTATGTATCAATTGCAATAACATAGTTATTTACATCTATCTTTCTTGATATCTTTATTATAAATGTCTTTCTTCTTTGCCCCAATAGAAGTATTTCTCTCTATTGCATATAAATGCTGCATGATAAAAGTACCCCAAAATGTGATGTCTTAAATAGCCTTTACTAAGCTTACAAGCCTTCAAGTCAGCAAATCAAGTTAAATTCTGCTGGGCTGGTCTCAGGTGGGCTCACTCGCATATCTGATGGCTATAGTCACAGAAGTGACTAGACCATGTGTCTCTCATCACTCAGCAGGTAAGCTTAAGCATGCTCTCGCACCAAAATTGAGAAGAAGAAAAAACAGAAGCCTACAAGTGCCATTTCACACTCTACTTGTCTCAAGTTTGCTACCAACCATTGGTCCAAGCAGGTGACATGGGCAATCACAGAGGCAGTGAAGGGTACAATGAAAGGGCATGGGTATAGGACAGCTGGATAAACAGGGACCATTCATGCCACATAAAGGAAACAAAGGAAACATGCCTAAGTGCACAGTTAATGGAATCTTACATGTATAATAGCATTGCTACCAAAGGGATAAATCCTGTTATCTGTGCTGATCAATAGGCTAATTGGTTTTATTCAGTAATGTATTACAAACTCAAATGCCATCTATTTGCAATGTTTCCCTTGATTGAAACTTTTAAATATTCCATATTTATCATTTGCTGAAAAACTTTACTTGATTTCTTTATTGTGAGTCTTTTTACCTTCAGCCTAATGAATAAATAGATATGTAAACCTCTTTCTGGTGTGCTGTTGGTTTTGCTGTAGAGCCTCTTGTTCTTGAATTGAGGTGCTGACTGTTTATTTCCATGAGTCAAAAAGCAAAATTTAAACATACCAAATTGTCTACTGTCCATGGTTGGCTCTTTGACAAACATAATGCAGCACTTTAAATATGGCCGTGGAAATGATTACTGCTGGTTGCTCATGGAGAATTATTCATCATCACCTCATGCATTTGGCTCTTTCTTCACCTCCTACTCCTCAGGCATGAGTGCTCACCATTTTGTGGCCATATCTAAAAGAATTATTAGTCATTAACCCACCTCTTCACCAAATAAGTTTTTTTCAAATAAGTATTAAGAATATTGTTTTTAATTGGAAAATAAACAACCCAGGTATCTTTTGTCTACTAAACCATAATTTTATTAAGGGTTTACATAAACCTATGCCACCTCAAGCTTCTGAAGCAATCAAATAGGTTATATGACTAAAAGTAACTACATCTTATTAAGGTGTTTTTCCCTTCACATAAGATCTTTAAAGAAGATACTACAGTGGTAAATATAAGCCAAAAGCCTATTTTATGTGAAATTTTACTGTACTTTTTTTTTGCTTTATTTTACTGAATTTCAAAACACACATGTACACTGGCATGAATGTGACTTGTCTCATTATGAATAAAACACCCAAGCAATATGAGCACATTTTAAAACAACAAAAAGTGTACAAAAGTTCAGTCTTCTGGAAAATGTTTGAAAGATATTGTAGATTTTTCCATTTATAGAAGCCTTATTGTTACTGTCCTTTCCACATCTGCTATTCATTTTAGCTACCTCCCCACAATTCAGTGAACAAAGGTGCCAAAATGTTGCTATTAATAATTCTCAAGTACCTTTTCCTTTGCTTCTAAATAAAAGATCTTTACTATATAGAAAGAATACTTAGTTTCAACTGAACCAGGATGTATAGTCTTAGCTACAGGTCTGTGGTTTGGGTGACACTATTTTGTGAAAACAAGGTGCACTGGCAGTTTGAGAGGCACATGGCACAGTGTTGAGTCTGTACTCTAGGATGAGATAAACCCAGGAAACCAGGACCAGTTCAACCCGGGTCTCACAGAGATTGCTACGAACACTTGGCAACTTCTCAAACCCTAGTTTTCTCATCTGCTTATAATTCTTTATAACTACAACAATAATATAAATGTCCTAGGGAAGGCTATTTTCTGGGGGAAAAAAATGTAGAAGATCTTTCTATAAAAGACAGTACTCTATGACATAAATTCCCAATCTCTCTTTTTTTGTAAATGTAGAATTTTGCATTTTGATTTTCCCTAAAGGGAGGCACGCCTATTTTTCTAGAATAAACAACCACAGAACTTCCTTAGTTTAGGGGCGGAAAACGTAAAGGTAGTGGTGTTTTTGTCCCACTGGCACAGATGCTTTAAGCTTTAAAACAACCTCCTACTTCTTAATCCTTCTCTCCATATTCTTGCCAAGCTCTCTGGAAATCTGAGTTTTGGACACCCTCCAATACCACATCTCATCCATATGCCTGCCACGGAGGAAGACATTCCGCGGGCTCTTTCCTTCACTCTATGAATGATTCATGTGTTAAGATCTTAAATACTCACTGAACGAAGGACCTAATGGCTTGAAAACCTGATCTGACGTCAAGGAAATGTGCTGTTTTAGGGACATGCTTCTACGGCTGGTTGTTTATCCTTGCTCAATCCCGAATCAGAAAGCCCTCTATTAGGCAAGCAGAGAACATGACGGTGTCCCCTTTTTGAGAATCTTTTCTGAGACTCACATTTCTAAAGAGCATTTCAGCTCCGGTGTCAAAATGGGGAAATAGACTTTTGCTGACAACAGTATATTTAAGTCTACACCAGGAAAAGTAAGTGAAAGGTTAATGTTATCATTTCATTTTCCTCCAAGAAAAATAAACCATATTTGAAAAATCACTTTCACCACCTACGGCAAGATCACAAAACAAACTGCAATCTACAGGGAGAGGTTGGCAACTAAAATAAGTGGGAATGATCAAGCCAGAGACTTGGTCCAGTCTAAAAGGGTACAGTCCTTACTTAGCTAAACTTCAATGATTTTTAAGAAGCACATGGAACCAGAACTGCCAGAACTTTCATAAATTCAACAGAAGCCATAAACCTTCATTCTTATGTGAAGTCCCCCACTTTTAAACATTGCTAATTAATTCAGACAAATGTGAACGTTGTATAAACCAAACAAACACATCTGTAGGCCAGATTTGGCCGGTAATGCCAAATTTGCAAAATTTGACCTCTAGCTCTACTTACTATTATTTCATTTAAAACTGTTGTAAATACTTTGGACAAAAATTAAATGGAGCTTAGATTCCTTAAAAAGTCTGTAAAACCCTGTCACAAGACTATAAAATGTCAAGAAAGTGATTTTACTTTATTAAATAGGGAAAGAGTGGAGGCCTTTAGAGAAAGAAAGTTATGAGTTAAAATCTTGGCTCAACTGTCTCCTAGCTTTGGGAACTAGATGTTACTCAAATCCTCTGAATATCCGTTTGTGAAACGGTGAGAATATTCCTTTCCTATATGTAGTTTATAATTATATAATTACATAGTTCCTAGCACATAGTAAGGACTTAATAAATTATGACCATTTATATTAGTATAATTTTCAGGATCATTTTAATAATTAACCTATAAAGATTATTAAGGAAACTAATACTATTAGCTTATATTTATTGAGTTCTCATTATAATATAGGCACAGGTCTTGTTCTAACACTTTTAATCATGAAAACAATCCTGTGAAGGAAGTTCTATTATTAACTCAGCTTTACACATAAGAAAACTAAGGACCAGCATGGCTTATTATCCATCCCAAGATGACACAAATAATAAGAGGCTGTGGGGAGACTGGGAAGGATTCAAAGTCTTCCTGCTATAGCATCTGAACTCTTTACCATTACAATACATGAAAAAGTATGCTATATTCAAATTAATATTTGAGTTTGTTCCAAGCAATGGAAGTCTTGGAATTGTGAAAATCATTTTAACAAAGAGGAAAGGTGCTCTAGTCTTACGGCAAAAGACCACCCTAAGCAATTTAAGGTAAATGCTTCTTTTTTAAACTTGGAAGGAAAAATCCAGATTTGCTCTGAATACTGCATGATAATCTCTGGAAGTTAGATAAATGTCTCTTCTTTGTATGCACTTATATAACTTTAAATCTCTTAACTTGAAATAAATTGAATCACTTAATATGAGTAATTTGTATAAATAATTAGCTCTAGAAAAAGCACAGGGGTCCACAAAAAAGGATAGATTCTCTTTATGAAGGCAGATTTTAAAAGTCTCATTCACCTGCAAAGCCACAGGGGCAAAGCGGCCCGAGACCATGGGAAACCACCTCTTGCATCAGCATGACCTGGATATGAGACATGGAGTCAAAGGGGATCATTTTGGAGCTTAAGATTTGACTGCCCTGCTGGATTTCAGACTTGCATGGGGCTTGTAGCCCCTCTGTTTCAGCCAATTCCTCCCATTTGGAATGGCTGTATTCACCCAATGCCTGTATTCACTCAATGCATGTACCCCCATTGTATCTAGGAAGTAACTAACTTGCTTTTGATTTTACAGGCTCATAGGTGGAAGGGACTTGCCTTGTCTCGGATGAGACTTTGGACTGTGGACTTTTGAGCTAATGCTAAAATGAGTTCTAAGACTTTAGGGGACTGTTGGGAAGGTATGATTGGTTTTGAAATATGAGGACATGAGATTTGGGAGAGGTCGGGATGAAATGCTATGGTTTGGTTCTGTGTCCACACCCAAATCTCGAATTGGACTCCTGTAATTCCCACGTGTTGTAGGAGGGACCCAGTGGGAGATAATTGAATCACGGGGGAAGCTCCCCCCCATACTGTTCTCGTGGTAGTGAATCAGTCTCATGAGATCTGATGGTTACATAAGGGAAAACCCGTTTGGCTTGGCTCTCCTTCTCTTTCTTTGCCTGCTGCCATCCATGTAAGATGTGATGCTCCTCCTTGCCTTCCACCATGATTGTGATGTCTCCCAAGCCATGTGGAACTGTAAGTCCATTAAACTCTTTTTCCTGTAAAAATTACCCAGTTTTGGATATGTCTTTATCAGCAGCATGAAAACAGACTAACACAGTTACTTATAGTCAAAATCCTTCTAACTGATAAATTCTAGTGTTCATATAGTATATGATTAATAAATACTTGTAGAATTTAAAATTATTCCCTATATTGGTTCATTCTATTAACTCTGCCTATAGGAAACCAAACCACTCAGATCCCATGGCTATGGCCCAGCTACTACTATTTTCCTTGTGGTCAGATATAGCCCATAGTATCTAAAGAGAGCCTAAACAGCCTCTGCAAAATCATCCTACTAATTTTAACTTTAGCCAGTGAAGGAATATTTCCCACAATTTAAATCAATATGCCAGCATTGTGGCTGTATCTTCTTGTCCTTGGAGGCAAAAATATTTATTTCTGTCAATTAGTAAGTTCCATGAGGTCAGAAATTGCATTTTAAAATACTTGTCAAATGCAATTAATACTTTTGGTCTCCCGAAAGTATTTAATTGAGAACAGAAACCAGATAAATTTTCTTAATCACATGCCAAAGAAACAAAAATCAAACAGAAATTGTATTAATTTATTATCTTTTAGTTTAATCATGATTCTCAGCCCTGGTAGAACAGAATTATCTGCACAACTTTTAAAGAGTATCTCTACCTCATCCACATCCCCAGAAGTTCGTTTTTCATTGGTTTTAGAATGGAACTTAGAGATAAGTAGTAGACTAAAGTTTTTAGGTGATTTTAATTACCACCCAGATTATAACACAGTAGTTGAAGCTAAGAAGAAACCTCAAAGCTAAATTGTTCTTTTTTCTTTAGACGAACCGTCAGCAGTATTTCCATGTAAGTATAACACATTTCTACTTTTTATATATATATTCAAAAGCCTCAGATAGTTCTTGGCATAACAGGATCACTTGCAAACAATTAGTTATAGTGTCAAAGATATTTAATGGTTATTCAAACATCAAAGATTTTTTTTCCATATTTGAAAGCATATGAAAAACTGTAGAGCAGATTTCATGAAGATGTTTTCTTGTCTACAACTATATGAGTCATTTAAAAAAATGCTTTGGGCCAGGTGCAGTGACTCACACCTATAATCCCAGCAGTTTCGAAGGCCAAGGTTGGAGTATCACTTTAGGCCAGGTGTTTAAGACCAGCATGGACAACATTGTGGGATCCTGTCTCTAATAAAAATAAAAAGATTAGCCAGACATTGTGGTGCATGCCTATAGTCCTAGCTACTCAAAAGGCTAATGTGGGAGGATCCCTTCACCAGGAGTTTGACTATATCAGGTGCTTATTAAAAGTAAAATTTCTGGGTCCATCTCTGATCTAAGAAATCAGAACCTCTGGGATGGAACTCAAGAGTGACAGTTCAAACAAGACTGCAGATGATTCTAACATATACTAAAGAACTCTAAACTTTGAGAATTACAAAAATCCCATCCAGTCAGATGCCCTGTTCAAAACATTCTTGAATTTTGTTTTCTTTTTTTTGTTCACATACTCCCTTTTGATCCATTGAGAGTCATATCTGAGCTGGACGCAGTGGCTCATGCCTGTAATCCCAGCATTTTGGGTGGCTGAGGTGGGCGGATCAAGAGGTCAAGAGATCAAGACCATCCTGGCCAACATGGTGAAACCCTGTCACTACTAAAACTACAAAAATTAGCTGGGCATGGTGGCGCGTGCTTGTAGTCCCAGCTACTTGGGAGGCTGAGGCAGGAGAATGGCATGAACCCGGGAGGAGGCAGAGCTTGCAGTGAGCCGAGATAGCGCCACTGCACTCCAGCCTGGGTTGACAGAGTGAGACTTCATCTAAAAAAAAAAAAAAAAAAAGTCATATCTGACTAGCCAAAACAAACAAACAAATAAACAACAAAAACAACCCTTACTCTTCCCATAATCTTTTATGTTAGTTTGCCAGAGGGTTGAATTATTAGGTTGTACAAAAGCAATTGCGGTTTTTGCCATGATTTTCAATGGCAAAAACCGCAATCGCTTTTGCACCAACTTAATATCTATTCTTTGTGATAACCTACCTCTTCCAGAATAGCTAAAAGGCCAGGCTCCTCTGAGCTGTCCTTGAGTCAACTTAAGATGCAGATACCTTTTCTAATTGGTATTGCCAGCGGGGGGCACTTCTTTTTAATCTGTCCCCTTGGGAAAAAGCAATTGCCCTCTAATTCCTTTGAATTAGTTCCTCAGGAAGGCAGTCATTGCAGAAAAAGACACACAAACATTCAGATCTTAAAGGTCTACATGTGCTTCTTTGAAATGTATAATACACACATGGGCTTTCAAAAGCATTAAAAACTTGTCAAAGTCCCTACTACGATAAAATATATTCTTCCAAAATAATCACCACAACTGACACTCTTCAATTTATAAAGCACTAGTTAAAGCATTTCACAACTCCCGAGAAGTAGATGTGCATTTTAGATTGGTGACGTGACTTGCCCTGAATCACGTAGCCTGTATGTAGCAGAGATGGAGATCTGTAGGTAGCCATAGCAGCTCTCCACTCAAAAGTATTTTCTCTCTAACCTCTTGTCCAGCTGCCAAAGGATTCATTGTTTCCACTATGACAGCTTGTCCATCCCTGCCCTCAGTACCATCAGTACCGTGTAAATGACTTTATGGTTTTCTCAAAAATAAGAGTATTAATTACAACTCTCTGTCATTCAAACAAGACGAGATTTATTGCATTTTTATCAAAGGGCACTTTTTAAAACAAAGATATTTCTTGTATAGCAAAGATAAGGGCTCATCTTTGGACCCAACAAACCACTGGTATCCCCTGTAAGACTCACTTTTCTCTTTCACTTTTGCCCCATCACCAGAGACCAGGTTTTGACTCCCAGTATCAGGAACTCTACCTCATATAATTGCGTAGTTGAGCTGTTGCACTCCACCTAAGGCTCCAGCGAAGAAGGAGCTGGAAGATCAGGCTTCTCTCAGCCATCCTTGAGTCAACTTAAGATGCAGACACCTTTTTCTAATTGGCATTGTCAGTGGAGGGCGCTTTTTCCAAATCTGTCCCTTTGGGGAAAGCTATTTCTCTCATATGCATCAAAGCACTGTATATGCCTGTTGGCCCTACCTATATGCATCTCAGGAGTAAATTAATACATAAATAAAAGCTAGTGCCTTGTTTTTCCAGGAATAGTTCTGTAGTTTTTGCAAAACAAGAAGTCTGCATTCAAAGTAACATCCAGTTCCATTGTTACTGCCCTGTTCAAGCTTGTGGTATAATTTCTCCTTCATTCATTCAATCTCACAAAAGGGATAATGAAATCAACTTTCATCCAACTTCAGGCAATCACAAAACTCCGAGATTTGCAGCTACCACTGCAAAGTCAGTGAGTGTTGTAAGAGCCTTGAATTAGAATGAGGAGTAAAGAATTCACGTACGAACAGGAAGCTCTGAGGTTGTATATACTAAGACCTTAGTGTTACATAAGACTCACCTCACAGCTTGTGGAAAATGCTGATTCCTGGTCCTACCATAGATACTCTGATTTGGATCTGAGGAGGGCCAGCTTCATCTTGAGAATTCTATGTAGGGTAGGGCTTAGGGGAGGCCATCTGGTTGGAAGATGAAGCTGGGAGGTTTGCCATGAGGCTATGTTTGTAAAGAAAGCACACTCTTTTTAACTTAATGTGTATGTTACAGATCAATATCAATATAAAAGTTTCCTAAACTTTTATTCACACTTTATGTAAAAGTGATTACATTAGCCATATTAAAAGTAAGATTTTTATTTGGGAACGAAGGGAGCTGATGGAGACTGGGTTGGCTACTGCCCTTGGCACCACCACTGAGTACAACCCAGACGTCTGCCTTTTTAACCATCACCATAGAAAAGCCTAGTTTATTTATTCATCCACACAACAAAATATTTATTGAGATACCAGTATGTGCTGGACATTGTTAGAGGTATGTTCTTGGAACACAGTAATAAAAATAATGAATAATAATAACAACAAGCACTGGGTACAGTGGCTCATGCCTGTAATCCCAGCATTTTGGAAGGCCGAGGCGAGTGGATCGCTGGAGCTCAGTAGTTCCAGACCAGCCTGGGCAACATAGCAAAACCCTGTCTCCATAAAAAAAAAAAAAAAAAATACAAAGATTAGCTGGAGTGGTGGCATGCACCTGTAATTCCAGCTACTCGTGAGGTGGAGGTGGAAGGATCGCTGGAGCCTGGGAGACAGTGGTTGTAGTGAACTGAGATAACTCCACTGCACTCCTGCCTAGGTGATAGAGCAAGACCCTGTCTCAAAAAATAAATAATAATAGTAATAGGCAATAAATTCTTCCCTGTGGATTATACTCTAGTTAGGGGAAGCAGGCAATTAAAAAAACCATAATATATAAGAAATTATAAAGTATGTTAAAAGTTGTTCTTCATCTTTGAGAAACATGATCTTGAGAAACAACACATTGCTTAATGAGACGCCTCCCTGATACATATTTAGATTGTTACTAGGGCATTTCCCTAGGAGGCCAACTTACTAGAGCTAGAGATAAACTAGATGTGCCTTTCTAGACTTAAAAATGACAAATGCCAAGCTTGTGTGGGTTTGGAGAGGGAAATGTGTATGTATGCATATAGGTTTAAGTTTAAACACCTTATGGACTACTATCAAATCTCACATACATGTCTTAAGCTCTAAATCCTATATCCTTAGCACCATACAATGCTGCCTTTCCAAGGAATTAAGCAAGCTTGTTGGAATCTATGAAGGGACAATTGTGAATTGAAGCAGTGATATGACTAAATGTTTAGAAAGTCAACAAACACATATGCAAGTCAATATAAACATAGAAATAGGTCAGTAATTCCTTTTTACTACCTAGGAAGATGTACTATTCATTTAGAAAGCTAAGGAGAGACGAAATGTCTTTATACTAATTCCCTTAATTTAATCACACCAAATGTCAGGACAGTGTCATTTAAAATCCTTTAATGATTTTAAAACAAATGGTCCCTGTAGCAGAAAAATAGTTGAACTAACATTGCTAACATTAATTTAATTTCTTTGGAATTGAAATATTAAATGAACCCATTTTATCCCATTTACTTTTCAAATAGTGTTAGGAAATACCTGAGGACCTCTCAGCAAAAATCTAATAGGATCCTTCAATTTGTTCATCAGTTCAGGAGAACTATAATAGTGTGTGAATTTAGTCTTCAGTAAATTCTATTTAATACATAAAAGAGAGTCTATTATTGCTATGTATGTTTCTCTACAACCTTTCTTTGTGAAGATTCCAGGCCCAATTTATCAACATCAGAAACTTACTTAGCATGGTTGCGTATTCTATATATATTTTTTCCAACGTTAATGTGAGTCATCATAGCATATCTCCTTAACCATATGTGCTAGAGCTAAGGACAGACAGTTATTTTAATATTCCTGGCCTAGAATCCTTCCCACAACAAACACATTTGATGCTCATACATGGTCCCTTTCTTGCCGACACTCACGCCTGTCAAAATGGCATGGTGCCTACTCAACATATGGACTGCTAGCTTTTCTCACTGGGGCACAGTTGCCAAAGAAAGATGGGTTAAGCTGGGCACCCTGCGTAGCAAAGCAGGTGACAGCTCTCCCGTCCTCCATCATGTGGCTGTAAATCCTCTAGCCACATGCCACTTTCTACCCTATCTTTTACAGGAAAAGGAAAAGAAGAGGGATCTTTAACAGTATTCCTTTGACTTTCAGACTGTTTCTACTTAGTGCCTTTGCTCTCACTACCTTTTATTCATGGAAAGGAAATCTATCCTCTGCCAAAAACACATTGAAATTTAAAAATCATTTGGAAGCACACAGTTGTAAGAAAAGTTGATAGCCAGCAAAGGCATTAAGTATATGTGTGTGCATGCATGCAAATGCACACACATGCACATACACACACACACAGGAAATATGTGTTGTTTCCACCCTTGTTTTTCATTTTCCACCGAGAATAGACTAGAGCTGCGCGGCCACAGCAGCATTAAGTGTTGAAGATAGAACTTAATGATTGTTTAAGTCTTGTACAAATAGAGCTGTTTGATTACGTTAATCCAATGAATCATTTCCTCCCTAACCAGGCTACATCCTGTTTGGTTTGCAATTTTTATTTCAAAATTTCCAAATAAATTTTTATTTGTCCAAATGAGTTTGTTTTGGCAATAACAGAAAAGTATCAAGTTTCCCCAAACAAAGACTTTTCTTCATGTCTTTGTGTCTTCGTCATTCTACAGGAAACCCAAATAAGGTGTCAGTCTGAGTCTGACTTCTGAGTCCAGACACTACAGGGATTCCTCCTTCAGTCTTACCAAACAAACCCATCTGAATTAAAAGAGATTAAACTCAAATTGTGGTCTGGGGTTGAGGCCATGGATCAACTAATTAATTATTACCCGTGTCTGCTCTGTGCCAGGGACTTTTAGAGCAATTCTTTCATTTTATCATGACAACATGTCTGCAATGTAGGAGTCGGCATTACTTCCATTTTAGAGATGGTATAGAAATCTGATCGATAATCTCTGCATGATAGCTAGTTAGCACTGTTCTTTAATAATAAAGATAGCTAACATTTATTAAAATTTTACTGTGCACTGTTCTAAAAATCTTATGCATCTCAGCTCATTTACAAAGTCATGAGGGAATCCCTGTCAATATCTATAATGTATAGCTGAGGAAAAGGAGGCACTGAGAAGTTCACTGATTTATCTAAGGTCACGACTAGTAAGTGGGGATACCAGAATTCATACCTGTATAGTCTGACTCTCAAGCTGTTGTTCTTAACCACTGCTTTAATTATTCTAGGTGATCCTTATACACATTCGCCAATAATTCTTTTTTTTCTTTTTTCTTTTTTTTTGAGACAGAGTCTTGCTCTGTCTCCCAGGCTGGAGTGCAGTGGCACAATCGCAGTTCACTCACTCCACCTCTTGGATTCAAGCAATTCTCCTGCCTCAGCCTCCCGAATAGCTAGGATTACAGGCGTGTGTCACCATGCCTGGCTAATTTTTTTTGTATTTTTAATAAAGACGGGGTTTCACCATGTTGGTCTGGCTGGTCTCTAACCTCTGACCTCCAGTGATCCACCTGCCTCCACCTCCCAAAGTGCTGGGATTACAGGCATGAGCCACTGTGCCTGACCTCCAACAATTCTTTAGTCTTGTTCCTTGTTTGTATCTTAAGGACCAAGAATCATGCTACTTTAAAGCACTGCTTTCATCATGTTGCGGCTCTGCTGGGAATCCTCTCCAGCTCTCCATTTCCAAACAAACAAACAAAAAATTAGATTGCCATCTTGGCATTGAAGACACCAAATATATTCTGGTTTATATCAATCTTTCAACCTGACTCTTCCAATTTGGTCTTGTATGTTCTACCCTTGACCATCTTTACACATTTACTTGTGTGTGGTTTTTTGTTCCTAGTCCATGGTGTCCTTGCTGTTTCTCCTTATCCATGCAAAGCCTATCCTTCAAAAACATCTCAGGTTCTATATCCACTATGAGTATCCTCTCTATCCACTTTATCTCACAGCAATTTCCCCAACCACTAAATGTCTGGAGCACATGCCAAGGTATCACTTGCTCAAAACGCTCAACAATACTGTCATTGCAATGCTATTCAGAATGTTGAGCATATACCATGCACCCTTCTCAGATGTGTAATCTCCCCATTAGCATGGTATATATAATCTCCCCAATCTCTTTGAAACAATAAATCATGCCTGTAGTTTTGTGGTATGTCATAATACCTACTATATTTCTTGAACGACCCATGTCTTGAATAGTCTCCAATAATTTTTGTCTACCATTATATTCATAGATTTGTACTCCTTGAGAGTGATTCTTCTTGAGAGTTTTGAGTTTCATAAGGCCCCAATTACAAACTTAGATGTAATCACTTTACAAAAGGTTACCTTCTAACCAGTACCAACAATTTGCATCACTCTGAAAGATCAGTATCAATATGAGGAAAAAAGAATTCTATTTCAATAATAGACCTCTCAAAGACGAATTCCTTCCAAACATCATGTTTTATAAAAGAGTGAAGGTTTTAGTTTCTTAATAGTTTTAGTTACATATGCCAGGAAATGGAAGGCCACTATTATATTTATTTCATTTTTTAAACATCATACTATCTATCATTTGCATGAATAAATACATCACCCAAAATGAAAACTTTTATTAGTCTGAGAAAATAAGGTCTGTGCATTTGCTGCTTAAATTTTAAGTCAATTGTTATTTAGAATTAATTTAAAAGTTCATTTAGTAATATCTATGAACAAATATTAGTAGTATTCCTGGAAAACCTTTTCTGCAGTCCTGCCAAGCATCCAGAAAATTGTCTTGTTGACTTCTCAAGGCTGTTTCAACTCTTTGATTCTAGGAATCCAGGATTCTTTGCCTGTCTACCCCCTCTGGTTAAAGGCAACCACTTTGGTCTCATTCTCTCTCACGCATTTTGGAAGGTCTCCAAGTGTAAAATGGTACAACATATGTAGCCTGCAAGCAGGGCAGGCATAAGAAACACCATAAGGATACACTAAAGCAAACTTCAAGCTGTGGAACGCTGGGAAACAATCACAGGCAACACACCAACTTGGCATAAAACAATCAGAGAATGAGGTGGCTTTTTCCAAGCAAAAGCATCATACTGGCTGAGGCAGAGGCCCACAAAGATAGAAATATTGTACCCAGCAGTTAATGCTGCTAGCCAAGAGTGATCTTCAGAGGTACAGTGCAGAAAGGGCTGACGGTCACACGTTCTTCCCATTTATATTCACATGCCTGAAAACACTGCCCCAGAAGCAGTCTCTTTCACTGTAACTGCATATCCATGCAAGCTAAATGAAACCCGTTCTATCTTTCCAACCCTTCTTTCCCTAGTGAATTCCTACTCATTCTTAAGGATGCATTTCAAAGGTCAACCTCTCTGCAAAGTCTTCCCTGACTACTCCAGGAAGAGTTAACAGCTCCCTCTTCTGCAGTCTCTCAGTATTTTATGGCATTTATATCATGTTATATTTATTTACTTATGGGCCTGTGTCCTGGATACACTGTAAGCTCCTTCAGAGAAGAGACTAGGTCCTTTTTATTCACTATCATATCTCAAGTGACCACTATGGTGATCTATACTCAGGAGGCACTGTATATATGTTTGTTGGATGAATAAATGAAAGTACTTATTTCCATTTTTCATTTATTTGTTTGCTAAGTATTTATCAAATGCCTGTTTATGTGCATTATTCCAGACACTTGAGAAACAGCAGCAAACCACAGACATACACTCTTCCATCATAGAATTATGTTATATTGGGAGGAGACAGAAAACAAACATGAAAAATAAAAAAGACATTGTTTTTGTTGCATCATGATAAATGATGAGAGAAATTACAATGTAAAGAAAGTGGACAGGGAATCTTAGAGGAAGGCTGTAACCTCAAATAGGGTGGTTACCTCACAGAGAACATATCATTTAGGTAAACACCTGAGGAGAATAGAGAGAGGGCCTCATAAATATCATAGAAAAGCAGAGTACAGAGAAAAGCGCAAGCACAAAGTCCTTGGGCAGGAAAGGATTTGAAAGCATTCAGTGTCTACAAATTGTTCCCAGAATGTGGCAGAATAATGTACAATGATTTGATCTAGGAGACTCAATAAAATAAGTAAAGCATTAAAGTAATTTACAATAGAGGTGCAAGGAATTTAGACATTGACTCTAAGTATTTAAGATAATGTAATTCCAAAGCATTCTCTATCAATTTAGTAAAATTCAAATTCAATATTGCCCTGTAAAGTCCACAATTCCTGTCAGGACTGATATTTTTAAGTGAGGAAAATTCCTTTAGGCTCAGTCAGACCAAGGAGGAAGGTTTTCCTTCTCAAACTGACCTACCCTTAGATCAATCTTTCACATGGTTTCGCAAATAAGTCTCTTTATAGTTCATGGGCTATTCCTAATTCCTGATTCATAAAGAATTTTCCTTCCTCTCTCTCAATTGTGCTAACTCTTTGACCTCCATTCTCACATGCTTTGTTTCTGACCCCCAGCTCCCAAACCTCGTGGACCATCTATTTCTTTATCACCATGGCAAATACTCTTGACAGACCATTAGAGATGTCTGAGCCTTAGAGTCCAGCTTTTATCCACCTGCTTCTAAAATCAACCTCATGGTTTTGGAAATTCTCTCATCACTCTCACCGACATAACCATCCACAAAGATTGAAATAGTCAGCCGGGCGTGGTGACTCACACCTGTAATTCCAACACTTTGGGAGGCCGAGGTGGGTGGATCACCTGAGGTCAGGAGTTCAAGACCAGCCTGGCCAACATGGTGAAACCCCGCCTCTACTAAAAAAATACAAAAATTAGCCGGGTGTGGTGGCAGACTCCTGTAATCCCAGCTACTCAGGAGGCTGAGGCAGGAGAATTGCTTGAACCCAGGAAGCAGAGGTTGCAGTGAGCCGAGATTGTGCTACTACACTCCAGCCTGGGTGACAAGAGTGAGAGAGTGAGACTCTATTTCAAAAAAAAAAAATTGTCAGTCATAATAGGGGAAGACTGTCTGTTATTTAACTCCACTCCTCACTGTTTCCTTATTTTGCTGTTTTAAACTGCTACCTCTGAAGCACATCTACAATTCCATATATAAAGTTCACAGGAAAATAGTAAGTTTTACTTAGGCTTTAACCTAGTGTCATTTTGTAAATATGTGCATTTTCACAGGGAGAAAGTCCATGGTTTTCAACAAATTCTCAAGAGAATCAACTATATTTGTAAAATAAGATGGTAAAAACCAAAAAACTATTTTTTAGGAACATGAATTAAAAAGATAAATAGCCTTTTGCAAGAATATTTGGAAGGCAATGTATACCTGCTCAAGATATAGGTAATACTAAAAAAGTTTTAATACTATCAGTCAACATTAACTTACCAGATTGATTAAAATTCTGTGCCAATCAAGAAGTCTGAAAACTCCAACTAGAAAAACAAGTCTGTATTCTCATTATTAACTATATATTTTTTAACGAAAGATTATCCAAAAGAGAACAATTCTGGGCATATGAGAATTATATAGATGGCTACAACTAATGACTTTAACAGTGACATTATCATACTATTAAAAAATCACTTTACACATGCACAAGAAAAAAGTGTATCCTTTCATTGTAAAAATTACAAATTCTAAAGTATCAAGGTACCACCAACGTGATTGTTTCAGAACACAGGCTGAGGGACCTATTTTCTGTTCCTGCTTTGGTCTTCGCCTCTCTCCATGCACCTTAAGGAGATGTGTTAGTCTTTATATCTTGTTTTATTCCCCAAAAAGTCACAGAACCACTTGTTTATTATTTACTTTTTAGTGTATTCAGAGAAAATTTTAAATCTCAGGCCAGTTTTTCATAACTACTCAAGATATTATGTTCACTACCATGCAAATATCCCTTCAGGAGATGCAAATTACTTTTATTATTATATTATCTTAAGAACTACTAAGTGAAGCCAAAGAATAATTCAGTGAGTTACATAATATGTGTTCTAAAGATGGATATAAAATAATTTTAAATTATATTTTTGTTGTGATAATAATTCCGTTTATGGTCTCTGCTAGAATATGACAGCATTTGGCAAAGGTGATGCATGAACCCCAGGGTATTGTGCAAGACAGCCAATTAGGTTTGGAAAGAAAATAATTAACCTTGTACTTGTATTTACATTGGCTTTATTATATCATACTCTTTGTTTCCCATCTTGTGTATGTGTTACAAAGTAAATAAATGATAGTATTTTATAATATATTAGATACTAGGTTTCTCTAGTCTACATAAACATACTAGTTTTGATATACTTTATTGTTTTTACTACTACTGTGCTATTACTAAATTGTTAATATACTATATAATTATAAAAGAAATACATAGTGTAGTCCTGTATGCATATAATCTAGTAAACAAATATTCACAGTTTGTAAGGCAAACACATGCTGAAAAGATTTACTGGCAATGGAGTTTATGATTAAAATCAGTTTGGAGACCACTGGTGCTGTACTGTGATGCTTAAGGATTCACTCAACAACACACGAGTAAAATATAAATGTAGAGAACACATTGAGTAAGAATAATGGTGTTGCCTTCACTATTGACACCTATGAAATGGAATTTTAACATGGCATGTTGGAGGGTGGTCAACAGAGACAATTTTGCTGATTAATACGGATGGAGGATGTTACTTTAAGAAGGGTATGGAACACCTGAAAGTGTCTAGTTGAGAAAGAAGAAATAGCAATGGTGTGTGCATGCCTCCCAAGTACCTCGTTGGCCTGTCTTTCTCAAGAAGTGTACAGTTAAGACATACAAGTTTCCGGTCATCAGTGTAAGCAGGATTTTGATTTGGTTTGGGAAATAAGCATAAAGAAATTATACATATCAAAAAGAGTACATAGGTCACAGTGTCTGTAGTTCTTACGGAAAACAGAAGTACAAAAAGCCCGCATTAGCACATCAGTGAGAACTCCATTTGCCATACACCTACTATGAAAATCAAGAACTGAAAGCCCTTGCACCTTGCCTCCTTTTCAGGTCTGTTCAGAAAATATACCAGAAACATACTTTAAAAAAAATGATGAAACTACAAATATGATATTAAATTATTCTTGAGTTGAAGCAGAATGAAAGTTTCAGCTTCTGCCTTAGTGGATGGGAAATGAGGTTAGTTCAGACAAGTCTTAGTTGCAGAAAGTAATCTTCTTGAAGGCATCTAAGATAATTAGGAAACAACCCAACAACTGTTTTGAGAGTCTTCCTAGTCTTGGGAGAGCATAGCAGAGGAAGAAAGCATTTGCAAAAGCCTTGGCGTTCCCTGGAAGACAGGCACTGCTTGAGTCCTTGTACTACATGACCATATTCGTTTTATCTTAGTAATGCTCAAAAATTATGATATTCCAAAGATGGAGGGGATAATAATGCCCATGAACTATCTGGAATAAAACAATGGATCAATTTTCAGAAAATATCAGATGTGGGATTTAAGAGTTCTTTCATTTTCTTCAAATTCCTGGGATTTTTAAAACTGTATTGTTGCTGAGTGAGTCAGTCCACACACACTCCTTGTCACCTCCCCACCCCCACATTCCCGTGGATGCTTTGTGGAGCTGCTGATGCACACTGATGCCCTCCCTGGTAGAGGTTTCCTGCTCGCCTTCGTGTTTTTCCTCTCTCCTTCAGCTGTCATTCCTTCTCGGTTTATCATCATCATCGATAAAGCCTAGAGGTAGCTTGTCTGCCATAAATACTTATCTGATAAAGAAGGGAAAAAGCCTTTTGGAACATGACTAGGTGGCCTGTCTTGTCCTATATTTGCCTGGGGAAATGTAAGAATTTGTAATCCCTATTGCTAGGGATTTCTGGTCATTTTGAAGCACCATTAAAATGATTATCAAAGCTTTAAATTCAGCAATGAAACACATGATTCTCCTAATGACAAGGTCAACTTAATTGGGTGTCTGTCCTAAGTGAAATATTGCTCATAACTGGCATCCTCTGATGTAGTTTAACATAAAATAATATAAGTTGGAATATTTTTTTAAAAAAGCAGTGTATAGAAACTGAATAGTATAACTTCAGATCTGAGATTTCTAGCAGAGGTTACAAGAAAACATAACTAATCAACAGTCTTTATCAATTAAACATATTTTAATTAGTCCTGTGCTAGTAGGCAAGTCTAATCTGCTCCAGTCCCATCTTTTAAGAAAGACTTGTCTAAAATGTTAACCTGAGCTCTCATTTATTTTCATTATTAGTCAGGTGTTATGACCTTCCACTTCATTTGCTTGATCCCTATGTCCTTGCCTCAGAAGAATCACGGATAAATTGTCTTGTGATTATGTTTACTGATTAAAAATATTAATATGTTACCAACTTCTCAGTCTAATGTACTTAACACTAATTTTCAGATTTGTAATACATTTCCACCTAGTCCTAATTATTTTTTTCAATATTCACTGAGATAGAAATATTTAAAACTGTCTGAGGTAGACATTTTCACCTACTCTTTTTCCAAAAATTGTAAATACATGGCACAGCAGAAGTCCTCCCTCCTTGACCTCAGGGAAACTGAATTAAATAACACTTGGCACCAGGCTTTCAACCTGTATAATCATTATGGTAGGCCCTGTGCCAATCCCGTTTATGCACAACCCTCAGCATGCAGTATTAAGGAACAACAAGGATGGCAAGCATCCCATTGAAGAATTAATTAGCAGACCGCCTGGACTCATCAGAATGGTAAATAATTATCCTCTGACAAACTTAGTCAGATGTTAGAAGAAATTGCCATTGGAATTGATGTCAATGGCCGCAATTCATTATTTAAAAGCTACCAGTGGCTACATTTTGCATAGAACTTGAAAGATGCCCCAGTCAGGTGATGAGCCATCAGTATCGCATTTTCCTGCCTGTGGGAATATCCAGCTGTCCTCCCTGCATCCCACACTCAGACCCAGACTTCCAGGTCAGCTTTTTCTTTCCTTCATACTGAATCCTCATACTACACTCAGATGTGCCCAAGTGATGGATTGATTCAACATACTACCCTGCCTTGTTCAGCATGATTTTAATCCTGTCTATGGCATCAAAACACAAGGACAACTTCTTATCATTTATCCCAATTCTTGGCAAGAGGAGAGATTTCTTAGGTGTTGGTTGTCCTCTTCCTTTGACACTATTACCTTTGGTCGTGTTAAAAATACTTGTGAACCAAGTGACTGATAATTGGTTAATCTACCTAAGTTAGCAATGGGTAAGAAGTATTACCTGGAAATGCATTCTCCTCCATATTTTAAAATGGACAAGGAATGTAATTCAATACCTTCCTACATAGTAGGCATCCTTAAGTTATGCCAACCATGAAATGGGTCACTTTAAGTAATTTGAAGAAGAAAGAAAACAGGTAAGCAGAATCATGATGCAGACTTTCATTTTAAGAAAAGCATTAAAAATTCAACTAGGTCAGATGCTTTCTAGCTCAGAGTCCCACTGGAGTCTCATAAAGCTTAAATATGTAGGTGTAGGTGGTACAGTCTTCAGAATTACTCTCTCACCCTTTTATCAAAATGCCTCATATGATCATGAGGAGTACAGTACACTTTCCCATAAAAATATATCATGATATCCATCAAACGTATTGTACAGCATGATAGATATTCCCTTCTCAATTTTGACAGGACAATGAGCATGGCAGACTTGGCAAAGTCACATGAATTGTTTTTACCTCAGAAATGTGTGCCAAGTAGTCCTGAGCAACTGGGCATGAAGGCATCCCTCCCATTGCCATGTAGCCCTAAGGAGTTTATGCACCGCAGGCATTGCTAACCAAGATAGACGCAGATCACATCAAAGTTTCCTCTCATAACTCCACCATAAATCACCCCATTGTCATAGATGCTTCAGTCCTAGTCCCAGAGTACACAGGAGAGCTCTTACTGTTAAATTCTTATCTTTGAGAGAAATGATACTCAAGATAGTGGCAGTCATACCAAGGTAACTTCATCCTTAGGTCAGGCAATATGGCTGTGTGTTCTCCTCTTCCATTTTTAGATTATCAAGTATTCCATGGTACTACGCAGAAACCACATGAGTAGACACAATTTTAATATACTGTGTAGTAAAACCTGACTCAACTTTCCACCCTTGGGAACAGAATAATCAGTTCCTTAGTAGAGGCGGTCTTTAACAAAAGGTCAAATAAAATTGTTCTGGAGACCTTGGGAAGCTTTAAGTAGTTGCTTTCGACAGGGAGCTGCTTAAAGAAGGTGAGTCCGTTGTGAAGGTGTCGCCTTGCTGCCTCCATGGAAATTGGATAACCCCATATCCATCCCCTCTGCCTTCTGCTTCACTTCCCTTCAACTCACATCCCCATTCATACACAAAGGCAAGAAGTTATAAATGTTGTGAAAACTTTAGTTTCAGAATATACAATAATGATTCTACTTGAAAGGAAAAAAAGACTATGCTTCATATAGACAGCATTCATTCTTGTGCACTATCACTGAGAGACACCAGGCAAAAGGCTGGTCAGGTGCAACAAGAAACCTCTAAGGGGTCTGAGGTTGAAATTTCTGTGTTAGTTGAAAGCACAGATAGTTATTTGTGGGTAAAAACTCTGAATTGTTTCATAACAGTAGCTAGTTTCCTGAAAGCTTCTTTAAAAATGTTGGGATACGGTATCTCCAGAAACCCTATAAGGCAGGTAAATAATGATTCTTTTTTCAAATATAATTTGCTCCTAGCTTACATTTTGAAAGGCAAGATATAGTAAAACTGTAAGATATTTTATCCTCATGGAATGCTTTTAAGTCAATACAGTCTGAAAACAAGTTAGCAAATTAAAAACATAAATAAATAAGCTCTCCACTAGTTTTAATGACAGAGGCTTTGGCAAAAAGAAAGAAAAAAAAGCCAGCACAGAAAGGCCCCTATTGATGGAACAACAGTTGGATGATCAAGAGATGGTATACAAAGAATGCCTTCTTTGGCTAAGAGGTTGAGTGAAAGATACATACAGACTCTTCAACTCCCAAAACTTAAGATTCCATGAAATCTCAATAGGGCACAAGCCAAGCAGTCTTTTTAGAATAAAGAGCAAAAGAATAAAACAACGGCATATGTGCAAAAGGAAATAAGTAATCTTAGGAATAAAGCACAGCATTTCAAATATATTTTTAGAGGACTCTCTTTACCTTCTCCTCACATTTGGACCCAACTGCATTAAGAGAATTTGCTGTGACTAGCATTTCACAAGCTCCAGTTTTGGTGTCATAATAAATATGATAATATGTCAGAGATTATACAGATGTTGGTTACTTGGAGGAATTTTCCTCAGTTATGGATAGAAATAATACTGACAGCCACAACCCAGCCTAAAAACATATCAAATTGTCCCTATAGATTAAAAAAATTCTCTTCATTGTCACCTTCATATTAACATTTCTACTCAACAGTGTAGTGGGAGGGTTTTTTGGAAATGGTAAGCACTTTGAACTCTAACGATTCTTCTAAAATTCAAGTCTTTTGTCAACCATTTTAAAGACATTACTTTCTCCATGGATATACAGAGTGCAAAAGCACCATCTTGTGGCATAACAAGAAAGTACTTCGGCGCAAGCTCTTCTGAGGCACATTTTTTTCACACATACTTTTTATGAAATGTTTGTCAAGATTAATTCTAAGCACTTGGTATATTTCTCTAAAACAGATGGCCAAGTGACTTAATACAATTTAGGGTTGAATATATATTTTAATACATTTGTATACAGATCTGATTCTAAACAAAAATCCCAGTACATAATAACTATGTGAGATTCCTTAATCAAAGTTGAAATAAAAATAGAATTTAGTTTTAATAAACAGAAAATTTAGTCTTTGTGTTTTATTAGTGAAACATTGCCTGCTGATCATTTTAAATTGAAATGTCAGTTATTTGTCCAGTAGGAAGTAGCAGTTTTTCTCATAGAATTAATACAAATAAAGTTTCTAAGAAATTACTATTTGTATACGAGGTAAGAATTATTTAAGTATCAACAGATAGGCTTACAGAATTTGAAAAAAAAAGAAATATGTTATATATAACCATAGGATTTCTTTCTCTGTTTGACAGTACTGAATATCATCCATCTTCTTAAATATCACAACTTCATTACTATCGTATTATTGCTCCCACTTTAGAGATGGGATAACTAAAGTACAAAAAGGTCAGGTAACTTGCCCCAGTTCACAGAGCCAGGAAAAAGCAGAGCAGAATTTGAAGAAAAACTCCGGGTCCTCCTCTATTTTTCTAGTGGTTTCCAAATCCCAGTCCACAGGCATAGCTGTACTGACTGCACTGGGATTGCAAGGAATGCATTTCAAATGCCAAGAGATTCTGATTTAGTAGATATGTTATGACTTCCAATAATTGATATGTTTTTTTAAAAACTCCCTGTGATTCTAGTGAAGAAAACTAGCCTATGTAAGCTAAAGAAAATGGGCACAATAATTAAACAAAGATGTACAAAATTGAACATCAATAAACTATCTTCATTTTAGCTTTCAGCCTTAGATTATCTCAATTTACAACCCAACTTCAAAAACTATTACAAAACACACCTACTCTAAAACTTTTCCTTATAAATCAAACTCTACTCTTTAATTACTCCTTCACTACACACAAATACTTAAAAGTCACATTAACAATAACCATTCATGTAGCAGAAATTGTGTTGGATGCCCTAGGTGTTTTATCATGTTGAAACAGTGACAAATACGCAGGACCCTTTCTATAGCCAACTGATTTTCACAGAATGCTTTCACTGAATTTCATCCATGACTTGTATCTATAGCCAACCCATGGTCACAACTGAGAAGCAAGTATAATTTTAACACAAATGGAAGTTCACGTTTGCTTAAGGTTAATGAGTAAAGTGAAAGTGAAAAAAAAAGAAGACATATGGTGGGCTTCTTTCATTAATCAATGAATGAGTGATTATTTTGCTGAATCACATCATTATTTTCAAATAGAAAAATATTTTCTCAATTTTTGTGTTACAATGTAAGTTACAAACACATTAAACTTTTAGGTTTAATCTGCAATACTAATGTTCATCATCACATTCTTAAATATAAAAATCAACAATAGTATAAATTAAGCCCAATTTATACTGTTTGCCAATTGGTATGCAATACATTATTATTAATTATTTTCAACCTTTAGATATCACTGATGTAAATAATCTCAAAAGCATAGGTAGTAGTAGAATCTAGCAAAACAATTAGGAAGTGAGTTTTGAGCATATATTTCCTTTGTTTTTTTTTTTTTTTTTTTTTTTTTTTGAGACGGAGTCTCACGCTGTTGCCCAGGCTGGAGTGCAGTGGCGCGATCTCGGCTCACTGCAAGCTCCGCCTCCCGGGTTCCCGCCATTCTCCTGCCTCAGCCTCCTGAGTAGCTGGGACTACAGGCGCCCGCCACCGCGCCGGGCTAATTTTTTGTATTTTTAGTAGAGACGGGGTTTCACTGTGGTCTCGATCTCCTGACCTTGTGATCCGCCCGCCTCGGCCTCCCAAAGTGCTGGGATTACAGGCTTGAGCCACCGCGCCCGGCCTCCTTTGGTTTTAACATAATTTACTTACTCAAAAGTTTATATAATTTAATTTTTAATAATTAGTTTTTAATAATTGGATTCCCAAATTCCTTAAAATTTAACAATTTGCTGTTGTAAGCCAGTGGGAGTAGGCTCCAACACACCTCTGATCATTCATATTATACAGCTAAGGAAGCTGAATAATCCAAGTAGTTGATTTTCCTTAAGTATTATAGAAAATTAAAAGCAGATCATGATTCAAATCCAGTTCTCTTCAATTCCAGTTGATACTCATGCCCAATTGCTATACTACCTGCTCCCCAGTTCGCTTCTGATATATTAATGTGTTCTTACTTACCTCTTGAGTTAAAATATTTGTGAACATATTTATGTGTGAAGCTTCATTCTTCTCTGGTAACCTGAATTTTGGGTCCTCTTTCCTCTAAAATCTCTCATAATATCTGACTTATTTTTAAGAATAAGTAAATTCTCAAAATTTTGTTACATGACAAAAAGAAATTAAAAAGTTAAAGGACTTCTCTTGGCACTGGAGGCTTAGTGTTGACAACTCAGAGAGTTAAAAATCCTAGAGAACCAAGTCATAGAAGGCTCCTACACTTCTGTAAATTTTACCTCCAGGAGCCCTACCAGGTCCTTACAGTAAATATTTAAGAAAAGTCCCCTGATGCTTCCAACAGGGAAAGGAGAAAACAAACCATTTTGAGATAAACAAGAATATTCTGTTCTTGACAAGGCCTGACATCAGAAGAAACTATTCTACCAGAGTCTAACTACAGGGGGTTTATTAGAGCCTAACCTACCTGGAGGAAGGGAAATAGCCAACTCCAAGTAACTGTAGCCATTCTGTTACATCAAAGGGGGGGTGGTGGGGTAGGGGGGGTGGGAGGGGTGGGGCTGGATCCGAGAGCAGGGTCTAAGAAGCACTGGTGAAGTTTACAGTTCAGGGGCATAGGCTTACCAGAAGACAGAGACCTAACTATAGGACTACAGAATGCTTCCCTCTGCCTACACCTTACAGTACATTACTAAAGACCTATTTATCAATTTGTATTACTTAGTATATCAAATCCACCTTAAAACGAAATTTAACAAGAAATACTAAAAGGTTAAAAACACAATTTGAAGAGACTGAATAAACATCAGAATAAGTCAGCTATAGCAGGAATGTTGAAATTAGCAAACTAGGAATTTAAAAATATACATATATATGATTAATATGCTATGGGTTTTAAGGCAAAAAGTAGACAACATGCAAAAATAGATCACGTAAACAGAGATATGGAATTCTAAGAACTAATTTAAAAGAAGTGTTAGAGATAAAAAACATAATAGAAATAAAGAATGCTTTTGATAGGCTCATTAATAGACTGCACACAGCTAAGGAAAGAATCTCTGAGCTTGAGGATATGGCAATAGGAACTTTCTAAACTGAAAAGCAAAGAAAAAAGACTGAAAGAAAAAATGAACAGAATATTCACAAACTGTGGGACAACTATGAAAGGTGTAACATATACATAATGGGAATACAAGAAGGAGAAGAAAGAGAGAAAGAAACAGAAGTAATATTTGAAGTAATAATGACAGAGAATTCCCACCAAAGTAATGGCACACATCAAATCATAGATCTGGAAAACTCACAGAACACTAAGAAAGATAAATGAAAAAACAAAAACAAAAACAAAAGCAAAACAAAATGACATGCATATTATATTCCAATCTTGGAAATTAAAGATGAAAAAAACACACCTAAGCACATTTAAAAGAATATAAATCATATTATGTCTGCTCTCAAACCACAATGGAATTAAACTAAAAATCAATATCAGATATATAGCTGGAAAATTCTAAAATAATCAGAGATTAAACAACACGCTTCTAAATAACACATGGATCAAAGAAGAAACCTCAATAGAAATTTTAAACATTTAGGAATAAATGCAAATGAAAATATATTTTCTTGGCTAAGTGCTGTAGCTCATGCCTATAATCCCAGTGCTTTGGAAGGCCAAAATGGGAGGACTGCTTAAAGCCAAGAGTTTGAGACCAGACTAGGCAACACAGCAAGACACCATCTCCACAAAAAAAAGAAAAGAAAAAATTAGCCAAGGATGATATTATGTGCCTGTAGTCTCAGCTACTAAGGAGGCTGAGACAGGAGGATCACTTGAACTTGGGAGGTCGAGGATGCAGTAAGCTATGATCATACCACTGCACTCCAGTCTGGGTGACAGAGGGAGACTGTCTATAAACAGAAAGGAAGAACAGAGGAAGGAAGGAGGGAAAGAAGGTAGGGAGTAGGAAAGGAAAGAAATACAATTTATCAAAACTTGTGGGAAGCAGAGAAATCAGTGCTTAGAGGGAAATTTATAGCATTGAATACATACATTACAAAAGAAGAAAAATCTAAAAACAATCACATAAGCTTTAAAGAGAAAAGAAAATTAAAATTCAGCAAAAGTAAAGAAACAAAAATAAATAAATAAATAAAATTGAAACTAGGAAATCAGTTGAGAAAATCAACAAAACCTAAAGCAGTTTCTCTGAAAAGGTTAACAAAATTGATGAGCCTCTAGCTAGGCTAACTAAGAAAAACTTTCAAATTACTAATATCAGAATGAAAGAGGGTGCATCACTACAAATCTTAAGGACATTAAAAGGATAATAAATGTACAGACAACTATACAACTATATGTACACAGATTTGATAACCTAGATGAAATGGACCAATCCTTGAAATACACATTTTACCATAACACACAAAATAAAAGCTAGACTCTCTGAATAGGCCTATTTCTATTCAAGAAATTAAATCAATAATAAATAATCTTCCAAAACAGAAAACACCAGGCCCAGATGAGTTCACTGGTGAATTATATTAAATATTTAAGGATGTAAGTATGTCCATTCTCTACAATCTCCTCCAGAAGATAGAAACAGGTAGGAATACTTCCTACTTCATTCTATGAGTCTAGTATTACCTAATATCAAGTCCAGACAAAGACATTACAAGAAAAGAAAACTGCACACAAATATCTCTCATGAATATAGATACAAAAATCCTCAAAAATATTAGCAATTGGATTTAACAATGTATAAAAAGAATTATACATTACAACCAAGTAGGAATTTGCTATACAAGGCTGGTTCAACATTTAAATCAAGTAATATAATCAATTACATCAATAGGCTAAATAAGAAAAAGCGCATGACCATATCAATAGATGCACAAAAATCATTTAATAAAATCCAATACCCATTCATGATAAAATCTCTCAGCAAATTAGAAATAGAAGGGAACTTTCTCAATTTGATAAAGAACATTTACAAAAATAAAAAAAAAAACTACAGATAACAACATACTTAGTAGTGAGAAACTCAAAGCTTTTCTTCTAAAATCAGTAAACAGGTAAAGATATCTCTCCTCATTGCAGTTTTCCAACATCATATTGGAGGTCCTTGCTAATGCAATAGAATAAAAAAGTAATAAGAGATATAGAGAGTTTAAGAAAAAAACTTTTTGACATAATCATCTATGCAGAAAATCTGAAATGATTCTAAAAATTTCTGGAACTAGCATGCAATTAAAGCAAAGCTGTGGGATACAAATTTAAACATATAAAAGTCAATTATTTCTCTACGTATCAGCAATAAAAAATGGAATTTGAAATTAAAAACATATTACCATTTATATAAGCACTCAAAAAGCTAAAATACTGAGGTATAAATCTCACAAAATAGTACAAAATTTATATGAGGAAAATGATAAAACTCTAATGAAAGAAATAAATGTGGAGGCATTCCATGTTCATAGATAGGAAAACTCAATATTGTAAAGTGGTCAATTCTTCCTAACTTGATCTATAGATTCAACATAATCCCAATCAAATCCCTAGCAAGTGATTTTATGGATATTGGCAAACTGATTCTAAACTTTATATGCGGAGGTAAAAGACCCAGAATAGCCAACTCAGTATTAAAGGAAAATATTAAAATTGGAAGACTGACACTACTTGACTTCAAGATTTACTATAAAGCTATAGTAATCAAGACAGTGTGGCATTGGTGAAATTAATTCAAATATGGATCATCATAGGCCTAAATGTAAAATGCAGAACTATAAAACTCCTAGAAGATAACATAGGAGAAAACTTAGATGACTTTGGCTATGGCAATGACTTTTTAGATACAACACCAAAGGCACAATTTATGAAAGAAATAATGGATAAACTAGATTTCATAAAAATTAAATACTTCTGCTTTGTGAAAGACAATGTCAAGAGAATGAGAAGCCAAGTCACAAACCAAGAGAAACTATTTACAAAAGACACATCTGACAAAGGGCTGTTATTCAAAATATACGAACTCTTAAAATTCAACGAGGAAAGAAACAACCCAATTAACAAATGGACAAAAGACCTGAACAGACACTTTACGAAAGGAGACATACAAACAGCAAATAAGCATCTGAAATGTTGTCCATCATCACATGTTGTCTGAGTCCATTTTGTGATGCTATAACAATACCTCAAGCTGAGTAATTTATAAACAACAGAAATGTATTTTCCCACAGTTGTGAAGGCTAGAAGTCCAAGAAGGCACTAGTATTTGGTGTCTGGTGAAGGCCTCTTACTGGATCTTCACATAGCAGAGGTAGAAGGTCAAGATAGCAACCTATCCAAATGCCCTGTGAAGTCTGTTTTATACAAGCCTTAATCTCCTGAATCCCATTAGAAAGGAAGAAACCCTCACAGCCTAATCATCTCTTAAAGGTCACATTTCTTAGTATTATCACATTGGCAACACCTGAATTTTGAAGGGGACACAATCAAACCATAGCACACGTGATTAGAAAATTGCACATTAAAACAAGATACAAATATACACCTATTAGAATGGCCAAAACTCAAAATACTGACACTAACAAATACTGGCATGGATGTGAAGTAACAGGAGTTCTCATTCATTGCTGATGGGAATGCAAAATGGTGCAACCACTTTGGAAGACTGTTTGGAAGTTTCTTCAAAACTAAACATACTCTTACCATACAATCCAACAATCATACTCCTTGGTATTTACCCAAGTGAATTGAAATGTATTTCTACCCAAAAGTCTGCACATGGATATTTATAGCAGCTTGATTCATAATTGCCAAAACATGGAAGCATCCCAGATATCCTAAGTGAATGGGTAAATAAATTGTGATACATATAGACAATAGGATATTATTTATTACTAAAAATAGTTATGAAGCCATGAAAAGACATTGAGGAAATTTAAGTGCATATTACTAAGAGAAAGAAGCCAATCTTAAAAGGTTACATAGTATATGACTACAACAATATGACTTTCTGGAAAGAGCAAGATTATGGAGACAGTTAATGATCAATGATTTCCAGGGTTTTGGAGGAAGGAAGGCATAAATAGGTATGGCACAGAGGATTTTTAGGACAGTAAAACTATTCTGTATCATACTGAAATGGTGGATACATGTCAATATACAGTTGTTCAAAACCATAGAATGTACCACACCAAGAGTGAACCGTAATTTAAACTGTGGACTTTGGGTGATACTGATGTGTCAATGTAGGTTCATCAATTGTAACAAATGTACCCTTCTGGTGTGGGATGGTGATAGTGGGGGACGCTGTGGGTGTGTGGTGACAGGGGTATAAGGAAACTCTGTATTTTCACTTAATTTTGCTGTGCACCTAACACCGCTCTAAAAATAAAGTTTACTGATTTTTTTTAAAAGATACATACAAAAAAAGAAATGAGAAAAATCTCTCTCTTCATCAATAATTTGGTTATCCTGAGATAGAATTCACACAACAAAGTCAAGATAAACAAGATAAACAGGTTTTCTTTCCTGTTACTCACAAATTGTCAGAATAATGAGATGTTCTGCTGTGTCCCTCAAAAGTTAACTGATCTTATTTAAATATTAATATAAAGATAAGGGTAGTAATATAGAAAAAATCCATGCCCTTTCTTTGTTAACCAGGCACATAAAAATTTTAAAACTCGTTATTTTGTATTATTACATTTTTGGAATAGTTTGTCCTGAGTATGCAAAGTACTTGAGGGAAGGATACAGCAGGAATTGAACATTGCCATAACACCTATATTCAAAATGCTGGTAGCACTAGTTGGTCAGCTAACCTTGAGATTGTATCTTAACCTTTCTTAATTTTACTTTCTCTATCTGTTAAATGGGGCTAATAATACTTTTTTATGAATAGTAGACATCATAGATCTCAAATATTTGGTGGTTGGCCAAAAAATATATATTACCAAAGGAGACTTTAATTTATGACACAAAACCATGGTACAATCTATTTCATTTTCCCTGCCTCTGGGACTAAAATTTTTGAAACAGCCAAAAGAGGGAAATGTCTATCAAATGTTTACAGGTAAACGTTTAGGTAACTACAAGTTAAGTAGCTCTTAATTGGTAGAAAATACTCTATTTTTATAGGCCAAATCTCAGACACTTTTGTTTTAAAGACAAGTAAATAATCAGAGAATATAGATAAATGTTTTTCAGCATTGGCATTATTGGCATTTGGGGATCAATACTTCCTTTTTGTGGGGGACGGTCGTGTACATTATACGATGTTTTGCAGCATCTCTGGCCTCTCTATAGACTATATATTGGTAGCAAATCCCCCAGCCACACAGTTGTGACAACCAAAATTGTTCTCCAGACACTGCTGAATGTCCCTGGGATGGAGAGAGTGGGCAAAATCACTTCCAGCTGTAGAGCAATGGTGACCTTCAAAAGGAAAGGGTGAAAGCACCTCAACCTTCATTTTTAAGAATAATTGTTCTCAATACTTCTTTTTCTGACAGGATTTTTTGACCAGAACTGACTTTGTGGCCCTTCTTTGAAACTTTTCCTGGTTTTCAATTATCTGGAAGTGCAAGTGACAAAAAACTAGGTTTAAGTTATTTTGAAACATTGTATTCACATCTAGTTTTCCATTCTTCTACTATTGGTGATTCATTACAGTGATAATGACACTATGTAGAATAAATATGCTCTAATTTGATTGTTTCACTAAACATTGAATACAATCATGAAAACTGGTGCAAGCATATTTCAAATAATCATTTTAAATAGCAATTTATAAAGCGTTCATGTTGTGTTTTGACAAATTTTCAAGGAATAGTTTGAGGATCACAAAATTGATCAGTTCCCCTTAATTTCTCCATCAGTTCTACATAAATTGCAGAGTTCTCAAAGAACCTTTGAGGGGCCCTAAGAATAAACTCTCCTTTTGATCTAGCCTCTCCTCCAAGACCCCATGAAGGTCACTGCCTACTGTCACCCCGTGTGCCAAAGTGACAAGCTTGGTCTAAATCAAAACTTGTTTTGATTAAACTTGCAGCAAGCTGTTCACCAGAATTTCTAACAAATAAGTCCTTCTGTTCACTTGCTAGAGTCGTGATCAACGAGGAGCCAAAATAAAAATGTTGTTAGTCCATGAGATTCTTTAGTCAGTGAAGAAGAGAAAGATTGGGTCACTGCTCTGGCAATGTGCTTACCAATAGCTTAAGGTGCACATATGACAGAAAAAAAAAAAATTTTTTTCTCTAAAAGCCAACTTCTCATACCATGTTTTAGTATGTGGTTATACATTTTAATGTCCATGTCAAATATATATATATTTTATATATGCTGTTATTCAGGACTTTATCATAACAAATTATCATGTTCTCCCAGAAATGACTATAAGTAAAAAGGAAGAACAAGTTTAGTACTAACTTCTAGTATAATTTTCTAAAGACTGGAGATAAGATCGGAGAGGGGAGGAAGAAGATGCCAGGTTATTTCTCCTGTCTGTCTCTCTCACTCATGGAGAATATCCACCAGAGGCTTCAGCTCTTCCTTGGCTCCGCTGCTATTAGAATGCCGCTCCATCCTTGCTCCCAGGTTCTAGGTTTTCACAACACACTCTCTCCTGCTGTCTCTCCAATCCTCGGGGCAATAGCAGCTTCTTAATGTTGCTAACCTCTAGGTCACCTCTTTAGCTTCTTAGCTTTAATATCACTTGCATAACCAATTTTCTGAATTAAATCCTATGTGTTGAAAGATTTTGTGTGATTTTGTTTCCCTGACTGCACCCCAACTGATAAAAATAACTGCTGTGTCTTCTAAGTTCTACAAGAGTAGAAGCACCTGGTATGTCCCGGCTGCTTAGTGGGCATGCAATAAGTGTTTCTGTTGGACGAATGAAAAGAGCCTTATAATTTACTGACAAAATGGAGGCTCCCGGCTTGCCAAAAATAATTCTCTCTTCATATTTAAATCTTCTACCTTAGCCAGTAATTTAAAAAAATCATTGTCCTTCTCTTCTACACTGTTTTTTCAACCTTCTTGCTGTAAAATAAAACATAGACATACCAACTCAAACAAAGCAAGTGAATTATTACAGGCAAATTCCCTTGAACCACCACCCAGGACAAGAAATAGAATTTTTCCAGTCACTCCAAAAACCCTTCCATGTGTCCTACCTCAATCACAGCCACCTCTCTGCTTTCATAGGTAACAAGTATTCTGATTTTTATAGTGCTTGCTTTGTTTCTTTTTTTATGGTTTTATTCATGAATGTATGTACACTACCATTTCATCTTGCCTAGTAAAAAATAAGAAAAATGTCTTTCCGGTCTCTTCTTTTTTTCTTTTTCTTTCTTTTTTTTTTTTGAGACAGAGTCTCGCTCTGTCGCCCAGGCTGGAGTGCAGTGGTGTGATCTCCGCTCACTGCAAGCCCCGCCTCCCGGGTTCACGCCATTCTCCTGCCTCAGCCTCCTGAGCAACTGGGACTACAGGTGCCCGCCACCACGCCCGGCTAGTTTTTTTGTATTTTTAATAGAGACGAGGTTTCACTGTGTTAGCCAGGAGGTCTCGATTTTCCGACCTCGTGATCCACCCGCCTCGGCCTCCCATAGTGCTGGGAATACAGGCCTGAGCAACCACACCCCGCCTCCAGTCTCTTCTCATCTACAGGTTACTCCTCCATCATTTTCTTTTCCTTATAACATAACTTTTGAATAACTTGGGTCATTGAGAGGTTTCCACAGTTTGGACCTTGATGATACTATACTAACGATGTAGTTTAACACATTCTTTTGCACTCTGAATTTCCTTCAAATTAAATCCTTGGATCCAGAGGTTCCATCAGACTCAGCCTATGTCTTTGGCAAGGCCGTATGTGGCGGTGTGTTCTTTAATCAAGAAGTATATCATGCCTGGTCTTTGCTCTTTCTGCAATGTTAGCAGCTGTTAATGCTCAATGCCCAGATCCATTAATTCACTCCGGTTACAACATGTAGATATTCTAATTTCATCACAGAGTTTTCATTGAGTAGCTGGAATAATTTTGTACAGACATTTTCCCATTCATCTACCGTCTGGCTATCTTGTGTTGCAATTCTTACAGGGAAGGCAAAATAAAGGTGACTGTTAGCAAAAAATCTGATAAAAATCACATTTTCCTTCCCTTAAAAAATATATGCATTTTTGGTCCAAATACCAAAAATATTGATTTTTTTTCTTTCTTTTTTTTTAGAGTCCAGTAGTTTTACTAGAATTGTTGTTGGCCATTTGAGGTTGATATTTTCCACTACATGCTGTGCTTTCCAGTGAATAATGACTGGCTCTTTGGATCTCCTTTCTCAAATCCATCAGACTCCCAGTTATTACTGTCTTTCTCCTGCACATTCAATAGCCTGATGAATTTATGGCCCTTGATGGTCTGTGCTTACCCCCATGTATGTTTTGATACTTTGTCAGCTAGTTTTGTGGTAAATACTGTTCATGGGTTTGGACTTTTGATATTTAGTTGCTCTGTTAATTTAAATGCAGATTCAGAAAGATTCAAAACCTTAGACTGCCACTGTTGGCTTTATGTTCCCCGAATTCTCTCCATTTCTATTTTTATAAACAAATACATTTTTCGTTAAGCACACATCAATGTAAGTACAATTTAAATACAATAAAATTCACCCTTTTTAGTGTATAGTTTTATGATTAATGTACGCATTCATATAATCAACACAACAATCAGCATATGGAACATTTCTATTTACCCACAAAAGTTTCCCAGGGGTTCTTTGCAGTTAATCCTCTCTTACCACCATCTGTCCCTGGCAACCCCTTTCTGGAATGTCATACACATGGAATCATATAATATGTATTATTTAGTGTCTTGTTTATTTCACTGAACATAATGCTTTTAGATTTATTTATGGTTTTGCATGTGTCAACAATTTGTTGATTTTGTTGCTGAATAGTATTCCTTTGTGTGGTTGTACTACGCTTGTTAATCTGTTCATCAATTGATGAACATTGGTATATTTCCAGGTTTTAGCTATTACAGATGAAATTGCTAGGTTCGCATACATATATTTGCAGAGATATATGTTCTTCTCTTAGTTCTTAATTTTATTTTTCTAGGCACAGGATATTTAACTTTACGAGACACTACCAAACTGTTTTTCAAAATGGCCATACCGTTTTGCATTAGCTCTGGACTCCCATTAGTTCTACAATCTTGCCAATACTTATTTTCATGTTAATTTCAGCCAAGTTAATAGGTACATAGCTGTATCTTACTGTGGTTTTAATTTGCATTTTCACAATGAATAATAATGTTCAGTCCCTTTTCATGAGCTTATTTGACAGTTGTATATTTTCTTTGATGAAATATCAAGTCTTTTTGCTTTTTTATGGGATGTTTGTCTCATTATTGAGTTGTAAGATTGTATTATGTATTCTGGATACAAGTCTTTCAAAAGATGTGTTTTGCAAATATTTTTCCCAATCTATAGCATGAATTTTCACTGTTTAAATAGTGTCATTCAAAAAACAAATGTTTTCATTATGTAAAGTCCAACTTATTAATTTTCCTTTTGTAATTTACGATTTTCGTGTGTGTGTGTGTCTGTGTGTGTCTGTGTGTGTCTGTGTGTGGGTGTGTCCTATCTAGGAAATCTCTGATGAACTTAAGGCAGAAAAGATTTTCTCTTGTGTTTTCTTATGTAGAGTTTTTTTAAGTTTTAGAATTTTCATTAAGGCTTATAATCTATTTCAATCTCATTTTCTTAATATGGTGTGAGATAGGTGTTGAATTTCGTTATGTAACATCTAGATTCCAGTTATTTCAATCCTACGTGTTTAAAAAAAACTACTCATTTTCCAATAAATTACTTTGGCACCTTTATAAAGAATCAGTTAACCATATATGTGTGGATCTACTTCTGGCTTCAATTCTATTCCATTGCTCAATACCTTTATCCTTAAATAAATACTACCCTGTTTCATTTAGGTTAACTTTACAGCAAGTTTTGAAATCAGATAGTGTGCGACCTCTAAATTTTTGTGTATTTAAAATTATTTGGGGTAATCTAGGTCCTTTAATTCTCATATTAATTTTGGAATCATCTTGTCAATTTCTACCAAGAAAATGCCCAATTGAAATTTGATGGATTAGGAGATAATTGGGATTATATCAATATTGAATCTTCTGATCCATAAAAACAATATTTCTCTCCAGTGATTTATGTCTTTATTTTGCTGCATAATGTTTTGCGATTTTTAATATAATAGCCTTGCATTTATCTCTTTCTATATATACATACATATGTGTATATATATATATACACACACATATATGTATATGAATATATCTATAATTTTAGTCTTAATTATGTGATGGGTTTTTATGTTATTTTGAATGGCATTTTTCTTATTTCAATTTTCAATTGTTAGTTGCTATTATATAGAAATATAGCTAATTTTAATAGATTGACTTTGTATCCTTTTCTACATCCATTAATATAATACTATCTCTATTTCCACCAGCATAATGTTATTACTATTTTTAGTTTTTTAATATAGTAAATTATGCCATCTGCTATTTAAAAGTTCAACCAACCTTGCATTCTTGGGATACACCTAGATTGATAATTATGTACTACTCTTTTTTATATCACAAGATTTGACTAATACTTTATTAAGCATTTTTTTCCATATTTATGAGAGATATTGTTCTGTGGTCTTCTTATCCTATAATGTCTTTCTATAATTTTTGTATCAGGATATCAGATGGTATTAACTTGATAAAATGAATTGGTCAGTTTATTTGCTCTTGTTTTTCTGGAAGAGTTTGCATAAATTTTGTGTTATTTCTTCCTTAAATGTTTAGTAGAATTTACCTGTCAAGTCGTGTGGGCCCAGAACTTTGTTGAAAGGTTTTTTAAGTTCTATGTCTTTTATAGACATAGAAGTATTAAGGTTATCTATTTCTTCTTGAGTGATATTTGGAAGCTTCTAACTTTTAAGAACTTTTTTCTCTTTTATCTAACATTGAATTTATGACCATAAGGTTTATATTTCCTCTTTACCTTTTTAATGTCCATAGGTTCTGTAGTAATGTAACCTATTTTATTTCTGATATTGGCCATTTCTATCTTTTCTCTTTTTTACTTAGTCTGTCTAAAAGCTTACCAATTTTAATAATCTTTTCAGACAAGCAGCTTATAGTTTTATTATTTTTTCCTATTGGTTTTCTTCCTTCTGTTTGTTTAGTTTTAATTTCCCTTGTTTTTGCAAAGTCTTAAATGGAGGTTAGATTATTAGTTTTAGCCCTTTTAAAATATTTTCTAATATAAGCATCTGATTCTACACATTTGCAATTAAACAGCTCTTTGGTTATGTTACCCCAAATTTAATATGCTTTATTTTCATTCCATTCAAAATATTTTTTAATTTTTCTGTGATTTTTTTGACCTATGCAATGTTTAATATTTTGTTTAATTTCCAAATATTTAGGGATTTTCCAGGTATCTTTCTGATATCAAATTCTAGTTTGATTTTATTTTGGTCTGAATATGTATTTTGTATGATTTTAATTTTGTGTTGCTGTTGTTGAGACAGAGTCTCACTCTGTTGTCCAGGCTGGAGTGCAGTGGCCGGATCTGGGCTCACAGCAACTTCCGCCTCCCAGGTTCAAGCGATTCTCCTGCCTCAGCCTCCCAAGTAGCTGAGACTACAGGTGCTCACCACCACGCCTGAGTAACTTTTGTATTTTTAGTAGAGATGGGGTTTCATCATGTTGGCCAGGCTGGTTTTGAATGCCTGACCTCATGATCTGCCTGCCTCAGCCTCCCAAAGTGCTGGGATTACAGGCATGAGCCACTGCACTTGGCGATTTCAATTTTTAACATTTGAAGCATTATTAATGGCACAGAAAATACTCTATCTTAATGTTAACTACACTAAGTAGTTCCGTGTAAACTTTAAAGAATTTTTCCTCTTGTCTGTTGGAAAATAGTCTATGGAAAATATTCTAATATTTTACCAATGAAGTAAATGAAGTAAAAATGGTTGACAGTACATTCTAAGTCTTCTAACTGATTTTTTGTCTGCATGTATTATTTATAAAAACAGGAATTTTGAGTTTTCCAACTATAATTGTGGATTTGTCCCTTTATCCTTTCAGTTCTATCAGTTATTTATATATTTTGGAACTCTAACATTAGAAGAATATACATATAGAATTGCTATTTTTCCTAGATTAAATTATCCCTTTATTACTATGTAATATCCCTTTATGTCTCTTGTGATCTTTCCTGTTCTCAAGTCTACTTTATGTAATGCTAATATACCTACTTCAGCTTCTTTTGACAAGTGTTTACATGGTATACCTTTCTCCATCCTTTAATTTTGAATGTATCTATAGCCATATATTTAAAGTGAGATTCTTGTAGATAGAATATACTTGTCTTGCTCTTGTTAATTCAATTTGGCAATACCTAGCTCTTAACTGACAAATTTACATAATTTACATTTAATATAGTTACCAACATGATTGGCTTTAAATTTACCAATTTGTTTTTATAAATGTGTGCTATATATTCTTCTTATTTTAAAATACATTTAATAAAAATAACCCATAGTTTTATATATTTTACATGTGTAGAATATTTACAAATCCACTTCTACAGCATTTACTCAATGTTTACTATTTTTCCATTATTTGCCTTTCTGACTATTTCCTTCAGTAGTAAAATGTTGTCCAGTGTTCTCTTTAAAAAATTAGTTTCTTGGGCAATCCTCCCTGTTCCAAGGCCTCTGTTCTTTTCCTTTTTGATGCCAAAGCCGGATTTGATTGCTCCTTTAAGGTTTCCACTGGACAGTTGGGTCTTGGCAGCTGACATCCAGGTATTGGCCCTGGCCGATTACTGAAATACTTCATTTTCAGTGCCTGCGTGGCCGTAATTCGAGCACATGGATCAAATAAGAATAAGCCTTGTATGAGATCTAGTAAGTCGTCTCCTGCTGCACTGAAGATGTGATGCAATGGGATTCCAGGGAAACTCTTAAATGTCACATAATCTGGAAGACTACACATGTCCGGCCACTGTTCCTCAGTTGGTGTACCCAAATATTCTTGTTAGCTGATCAAGGTCTGAATCTCCTGACAAAAAAAGGAACCCTTAGAAGTAACTCTGCTAATATACAGCCAACAGCCCACATGTCCACACTCACACCATACATCCTAGCTCCAAATAGTAACTCAGGGGCCCGATACCACCTGGTTACAACCTGATGTGTATAAGCTCTACTGGGGCTCCCATATGATTTGGCCAGGCCAAAATGTGCCAGTTTTAGAACTCCATTTTCATCTAGCAACAAGTTGTTTGGTTTTAGATCCCTATGTAGGATCCAATGTTGATGTAAATATTCTAATCCTTGAAGAGTCATCAACATACAGGCTTTGATGTGTGATGGTGTCAGCACAAGACGATTATCCTTTATTATAACCTCTAGATCAGTTTCCATAAAACCAAAGACAAGGCTAACATTAGATTTATGTCCAAAAGCATCAAGGAGACCAATTATATTTGGATGACTTAGCTCCTGTAATAATTGTATGTCTCTTAAGGTTGTTCTGCTTATATCATCTTTAGCTTCTGATCTATGTCCAAGTCTGATTTTATTAATGGCGACAATTTGGTTGGTATTCTTATCTCTGGCCTTGTAAACTGTGGCAAACTTAAAGCCTCCAACAGCCACTTCCGTCCACCAGGCTCCATTGCATTACTATCTATATATTCTTTTTCTCTTCCTTTTTCTACTGTCCTTTTGTGTTAAGTGAGCATTTTAATTATTCAATTCTATCGTCACTATTGGCCTATAAGACAGAGCTTTCTGAATTGTTTTTACTATTTTTTCTAGGATTTACCATATACATGTTTAAGTTCTTACAGTCTAAATTTTAGGAATATATCATTTCAATATGTTTTAACAGCCACACATCACTTCCTTCTACTAATTCTTTGTGCTATTATTTTGTTATGTTTTACTCCTAATTATGTTACAGTCTCCCCACTGTACTGTTACTATTTTTCTTCACTCAATTATCTTTCAGAAGTTTTTTTAAATGAATTTTTATATTCTCACATCTTTACTATTTAGAACATTTTATCAATATTTTGTATAGATCCAGATATTTATCATGTATCACAATCCTTCTACCTGTAAAACTTTATCATTTCTTATAGTACAAAACTTCACTGTCAATGAATTTTCTCATCTTTTGTTTACTTAAAAAGTATTCTATTTTATTTTCATTGTTAAAAGATAGTTTTGTAGGGTATAAAATTTTTAGCGAGTTAACAGTTTTTTTTCTTGTACTTTAAAGATATTGATTTATTGCTTTCTGCCTTATTTAGTCTCTTACAAGAAGATTGCTGACATTCTTATCTTTGGTTTTCTATATGTAATCGTGTTTTATTTTTTCCTTTGGATGCTTTTAAGATTTTATCTTCATATTTGGTTTTCAGAAGTTTAGCTTTGATGTGCCCAAGTATTTTTTTTTTTTTTATTTCTTCTGCTTTAAACCCTGGCTTTTTAAATCTGCTGTTTGCTCTCTTTCATTCATTTTGGAATATTATTTGCTATTATCTTTTTGAATATATTCTGTGCCATAGTATCTTTCTTCTCCTTATAAAACCTCAATTATATATATATGTTAGATTATTTGATATTATTCTATGGCTACTGAATATTCTATTCTCTTGCTATTATTTTTTCTTCATTTTTTTTTTCTTTTTTAGTATGGATAATTTGCATTGGTTTAACTTAAAGTTCAACAATTCCTTTCACTGCTATATCCAGACTGTTGATAAGTCATTCAGCAGAAAATTTATCAAATAAATTCTTCTTCTCTGTTTAGCATGTTTTTAAAAAATTTCTAGCATTCTCACTTGATTTCTTTTTAAATTTCTATATACCTCCTGAAATTTCTCATTTGTTCACACATGTGTTAACCTTTTTAACAAATTAACACTCTTTAGCATATTTAACATAGTTGTTTTGAAATACTTCATCTAAAGTACCATGATCTCATCACATCTTGGTTTGATTCTGTTGACTCCTTTATCTCTTGATAATGGGTAATTTGTCATAGTCATTGTTATTGTTTGTGTGTATCGTATAACAACACATTGAATGTAGACATCGTGGCTAAAGAAAAATCGAGAGTGAGGTAAATTTACAACAGGAAATGGGCACACTTCTTATAGCAGTTCGTTAATATGGAGGTTAGATCAGTCTAAATAGTAGCTGAACTCAGTTGATTGTGGTTGTTGTTCTAATTACCTTTGATTAACCATAGACTTCAAATTCCTCCAGTCATAGACTACTACTACCTTGTGCTTAGGCTGAGGCACCTAGGGTGCTGGAGGGTTTTAACAGTATTTTGCTCCATCCTCACCTTTTAGCAGACCTTGCATCCCCATGCCACAGAGTGGGTCCCCGTTCAGTATCTTTCCCCTTTCCCAGAGAATATACTGCCTGCATTAGCTTGTTTCTATGTACAAGGCTTTTGCAGGTGCCAGGGGATTTCTAGTTTCTTATTTTAGCCTTCTCATCCTTCCTTCCTCTCTCATGATGATAGCCAAGATCTACCTTGCTTTTTCATCAGTGCAAGATCATATAGTTAACTTTTCTATTCTATTCTTAGTGAAATACAGCATTTCTCATCTCCTGCTACTCCATTGGCAGCCAAACTGGTATCAGGGGTGTATGGATGTTGCCTGCTTCTCTCTTAGTGGCAACACCTTTATTTTCATGTGAGGAAAGGATTCAGAATAGGGCTAGACATTGCACCTTTCCCTCAACAGCAACCAATCATATCTACATTCCTGCATCACCAAAGAATTTGTCATGCTTCCAGTCCTACTCAAGAGTACCTCGTTAGGACCTATGAATGAGCATTGGTGAGTGCTTGCAGATTCTCCTTTGTATGGGGTTTCCATGGGTTCTCAACTATCATGCTGGTCTATTGGGCCTTTAAGTATTTTTTAAATGTTCAATTTGCATTAGTCAGGATTCTCCAAAAAAAGAAGACCAAGAGGATGTATATAAAATGATTTATTATAAGGAATTGGCTTATGTGATTATGGGCACTGAGAAGTCCACACCGAGGGGAACCAATGGTATAGATCCAGTCTGAGTCTGAAAGCCTGAGATGCAGGAGAGCCAATCATATCAGTTCCAGTTTCAGTCTGCATCTGAAGGCAAGAAAAGTCTGCTGTTCCAGTTTGGAGGCATTTAGACAGATAGAAATAATTCCTTCTTAGCACTTTACTCTATTTAGGCCTTCACAGATTATTTTTTTGTGGTTTGTTGTTGTTGTTTTAGTAGAGACAAGGTTTCACCATGTTGGCCAGGCTGGTCTCAAATGCCTGACCTCAAGTAATCTACCTGCCTCTGCCTCCCAACGTGCTGTGATTACAGGTGTGAGCCACCACACCGGCCAGGTCTTCACAGATTGCATGAGACCCACCTTCATTGAGAAGAGCAATATGTTTTACTCAGTCTACTGATTCAAACATTAATATCATCCAGAAACACTCTCACAGACAGACTCAGAATAATGTTTAACCAAATATCTGGGCACTCATTGGCCTTGTTAATTTGGCACATAAAATTAACCATCACACAGTTGTTTTCTTTTTATCTGATTTTATAGCTGCCATCTCTTTCTGCTTTGTTCTGCCAAAGGCAAATTTAATGTGGTCCACCTCTCCTGGAGGGTCTTGACATCCTCTGAAATTCAGTGATCTTAGTTGCTTTGAAATCTCAACTATCTGATGAGTACAAACAAGATATACTTTTGTAGATTAATTATTTTTATTGTTAGAGTAGGAGCTTTTTATATCCAAAGTAGAAGCAGCTTTCCCAAATAGTCTTAACATTCAGGGTAAAAAATTTTTGAATCAAGTTCATTTTTATATTAATGTTTCCCTCATAGTAAACATAAAAACATACCCTCTTCCCACAATAAATATTACTTATGTATTACTATATAAGAGTTTACTAAAATAACAATTTACTATTTTTGAAAATTATGTTATGGAAATCTAAATGTTTCTTAATTTCAATTTTTCATTTTTTAATTTCATATTAACAAATAACTTTTTTTAAGTTTAGAACACAAATACATCTGTGGGACCTTGAAATGTTCAAACCCTCTTGACACAGTGCCTATAAATGTATTATCAACAAAATGATCTTACTCCCACCTTTTTAATCAAGGCCAAGATTGATGGTAAAGACAGAAAAGGTGACAAAGGCCAAACCACTAGTGGCCACAGCTCCATAGTTTCTGGATGAAATAATTTATATACTAACACTAGCAGAAAGAACCCCCTTATACACCTCAAAGGGGAAAGGGTAGCTGTGTCAATAACGGATCATGCATGTTTATAGTTATTTAGAATCATGTAGTTAAACATGATCATCTAAACTTCACTTGTAATATGTTTGAAAAAATAGATGAAGACAGTATCATTGGAAACTTTCCATACTGATAGCTAAGTTCTGTACTTCTGCTACAAAGTTGAAAAATGTGTTCTAAAAGGCAAATATATAAAAACATTCCTGTGAGAAGGGATAGCAAATTGTTCCAAGCCTATACAAACCTCGGCAGGTATAAATCATGTAATAGCTGAGCATTCCATTAACAATTTAGAGCATTCCATTAAACAATTCCAAATGTCATCAGAGTTTCTCCAACATATAAACCATATTTCTATCAAAATCTCCCCCATTTTTGACTATTTGTTGTTCATGCTATTGCTGTGGATGCCAAACTGAAATCTATAGGAATTAACCAAGACAAGTACCTTAAAAATTGAGTTCCCACCCCTGCTATACACAGCAATATGGCCAAAAATGCCTTAGCATGAAAACTATTACAATTTTGATTTCTTGAAATTTTCTGGAACCTTGCTGAAAAGGAAACTGCTGTATGAAACCGTTATTTCAAAGATCCATTTCGACTCCTCTGAAAATTATTAACTAAGAAGTAACAGCATCAAGTTAATTTTGTGGGCAGTGGCCAATTTCCACTTGCTCTTCTCCCTCTGTTTTCCCTGCTACAAACAGTAGAAAGATGTCAGCGCAGTTGGCTATTCCCTAACAGTAAAATTCCCCTTCCATTCTAAACAGCTCAGCAGACTCTCAGTACAGAATAAACTAATGGTCATGGGTCAGAGCCCAAGTTCTTTGCTCTTTGTCGTGTTAATTTTAAAAAATATATGTGATGATCATCTCCTGAATTTCAATTTCCTGAAGACAATATGACAAATTTATTTTAACTATTCTGATGCAGAAAGCTAATTAAGTAAACTGGTTCAGCAACTGATCATGTTTCACTAATTTCAACCATCTGCCTCAACATTTGTTCCTATGTGCACCAGCTTTCATAGCTTCTTTCCTCTAATAGCAATTAATGAAACTGTTAATAAGCTACATATATCATACACTGTTATAACAATTTACCAAAGGGTAGCATTATGAGACAAATTATATTTAACAATTGTGGAAGAATGACTCTGATTATCACATGTACAACATCAATTAGATTTTTTAAATTTATGCTTCTCGATTAATTATCTAACTAATTTGGTGCACATTCTATGTATAATTTGTAATTTTAAACTCCTGGTCAGATTTTGCCATCATTTTTACATGCTGACTGCTTATATGAGGCACATATTAATGAAACATAACCTCTCTGCAAATTACTGAGCCTTGCTTTTATTTTCATTCATTGTGCTTTTTCATAAGAACTTTTTCGGCCAGACGCGGTGACTCAAGTCTGTAATCCCAGCACTTTGGGAGGCCGAGACGGGCGGATCACGAGGTCAGGAGATCAAGACCATCCTGGCTAACACGGTGAAACCCCGTCTCTACTAAAAAATATAAAACTCTAGCCGGGCGAGGTGGTGGGCGCCTGTAGTCCCAGCTACTTGGGAGGCTGAGGCAGGAGAATGGCGTAAACCTGGGAGGCGGAGCTTGCAGTGAGCTGAGATCCCAGCCTGGGCGACAGAGCGAGACTCCATTTCAAAAAAAAAAAAAAGGAACTTTTTCAATTACTGTGCAATGCATAAAAAGGCAAATTGTACTATTATCCAGTTTTTGCACTATATTCAAAGAATGACATGATATATGCACACACATATATAATAATTTTAATTTTAAATGAGGTTAATTTATAAATATATTTTACAAATATCCTTTAAAAAAAAGTACACCAAAAACCAAAAAATAAATGGCTTTTACAAAGTAAGTCCTATCTAATTTAAACTTCTACAATAGCATTATGGATCTGGTAACTCCTGTATAAATGAAAAATACAAAATATGATTTGACTTTGCCAAAGATTTGGTATTTATTTTCCTGGTAATTAAAAAAAAATAAAAAAGAACGTTTCTTCAAAATATGTTTTATAAATACACAGTATTGATGAGTAAGTGCTAAGAGCTCAACTCATCAATACTCTGTAGTTCTCCGTGTAGCCACTACTCTGTCCAAGGGTATGTGAATGCACACACATTCACACATACTCAAACTCATAGTCTTCTCTGTTATAACCACTACCTTTGCTTCCATAACCACATTTACAATATTATTATAGAGGAAGAAATCCTGTATATCATGACATCCAGGACATTTTTACAAAGCTCCAAGATGTGGATGATCCTACACATTCCTCCCCCTAATAAGCTGTGTGGATAGCATAGACCTAATCTAAGGATTTTCAGCCTGGGCATGGTGGCTCATGCCTATAATCCCAGCACTTTAAGAGTCTGAGGCAGATGGATCACTTGAGGTTAGGAGTTCAAAACCAGCCGGTCCAACATGATGAAACCCATCACTAACAAAAATACAAAAATTAGCCAGGTGTGATGGCGCATGACTGTGGTCTCAGCTACTTGGGAGGCTGAGATGAGAGGGTCACTTGAACTGGGAGGCAGAGGTTGCAGTGAGCCTATTGCACACCTGCACTCCAGCCTGGGTGACAAAACAAGACTGTCTCAAAGAAAAATCCTAAGGATCTTCAAAATGCTTTTTACCAATTTGTAGCGGATGATATGTACAAGAAAAATACATCTGAAATATTAACAGTAAAAACATATACCAAGTTTCCAAAGCAATTTAGCAAAAAGGCAATTCAGAGTTTTAATGAATCAGAGAGGAGATACATTTATAGCTTAATTCCCATCTGACACAGTTTGGATATCTGTCATCACTCAAATCTCATGTTAAGTTGTAATCCCAAAAGCTGGAGGTGAGGCCTGGTAGGAGGTGTTTGGATCATGGGGGCACGGATCCTTCGCAGCCTGGTGCAATCTTCATGATAGTGAGTTCTTGTGAGATCTGGTCCTTTAAAAGTGTGTGGTACCTTCCTCATCACTCTCTTTTACTTGCTCCTGCTTTCAACATGTGATGTTCCTGGTCCCCTTTGCCTTCTACCATGATTGCAAGTTTCCTGAGGCCTCATCAGAAGCTGAACAGATGCCCAGGACCATGCTTCTTACACAGCCTGCAGAATCGTGAGCCAATGAAACCTCTTTTGTTTATAAATTACCCAGTCTCAGATACTTCTTTATACCAGCAAGAACAGCCTAATACATCATTCTATACTACACTATGTTCACTCTATGACTCAGGTTTATCAAGACTGGAGATGACTCAAGGACTGATAAACTCTTTTTTTGGTACACTTAATAAGTCTCTTTACAAGAAAGACATAAGAGCCTTTTGAGAAGCAGCTCATTCTAAAGCAGGAAAGAGGAAGAGCACTAATTTGGCTCTAATACAAAAGCTCGACACTTGTGAGGTTGAATACAGAGGAGGAATCACCACTCAGGCTATCTCTAGTTCATTTCCACGAATGTGTGTTTTATCTCATTTAATCTTGCGTATATGAGGTTTAAAGAATTTTGGCAAACATCAAAGCATGACCATTAAGTTATGCAACTTCTTGACTGGAGACATAGCTAGTACTGCCTGTACCCAGTGAACAAATGACTATCAATTCTTCCCTGCTCCTCGCCCAAATTGCAGATTCTAATTGTCCTTCTCTGCTTCTTAAATTTAAAGCTAAGCTATTGAAAATACCTATAAATACATCTCATGAGAAAAATTACTTCTTAGATTATTTGATATTATCATTTCTAGTGATAAACAAGTACATATTGGTATGGTTTAGTTAGGAGCAAGGGTTGAAGGGGTACAATGAGATGCCAAGCGGTCTTGGTTCCCTTGTGTTTTACATATTTTTAAACAGCAAAGAAATTTCTATTGAAACTATTACTACTTTACTATTGTCATAAAAAGAGAATTGAGATACCCAAAGAAAAATAATCAAAATAATGCAAATGACAAGAATGAGATTCTTGGAAGAATGAGGAAAAAGGAATTGCTAAAAGCATTAAGCAAAAATGATAGAATAGTTTGTCCTCCTTTAAACCTGCCCCAATTTTATTGTATAAATAACTTACATTTTCCAATGGATACTCTGTATCTTAATTAAAATAATCAGTTTGAAAATCCCCTAAACCAAAGAAGCAATAAAAATACTGAGAAACACTGCCTTCTTCAAATCATAGGAGAATAATTCCACCCAGCTATCTTAGTCTGATTTATTGTCACTAAACAGAATGCCACAGACTGGGTAATTTATAAACAGTAGAAGTTTATTTGGCTCATGGTTCTGGAAGTTGGGAAATCCATGATCAAGGGGTCATCTGGTGAGGATCTTCTTGCTGCATTATTCCATGGTGGAAGGGCAGAAGGGCTGTGAATTCCCTTGCAGTCACGGCAAAAAGAAGACAATGAAAATAATGGTTTCTACTACTCTTTCTTTTCAGAATCCTGAGACGAGAACCTCTTGTGGTGAGAAGCACCAACAATCACCACAGAGGGTCCCCAGATTAGCTACTCCTCTAGGGAGAACTAACTCCTGAGGTAATCTCAATTCTGGCTCCATTCCCCTTATCTAAAATAATCTCTCAACTTTGACCTTGATAACGTTGGCAGCAAATAAAGATGAAGACACACACCACAAATCCAACAAGTACCACTCATTGACTGGTAATGTTAAATTTGGTCCTAAAGTTTCTGTAGACCAGAGATATTTAACTCTGCAGGCTTCCTGTGAATAAACACCCATATCCTACCCTCTCTTTGTCTACCACTCTAGACATGGCCACTCAGCAGCCATCTTCCTTTGTAAAGGTGAAGCAGAAAAGTTCCAATGAGAAAAGTCATTGACAACTTTGCTCGTTGGTAGTACACTAGTCATTTTTCAACCAAGCCTTCAAAGACTCAAATGTATTATCTTGAATACAAAGAGCAAAATCTAATATCTCTAACATTATCAGGATAATCAACTGTTTAGTATAGGTTTTTTTCTCTTTTTTACAATGTTAATTTTGGGTGGGTTTTTTTTGAGATTTTTCAACCAAGCCTTCAAAGATAACTCAAATGTACTATCTTGAATACAAAGAGCAAAATCTAATATCTCTAACATTATCAGGAAAATCAACTGTTTAGTATAGTTTTTTTTTTTTTCTCTTTTAACAATGTCAATTTTTTTGTTTTTGTTTTGCTTTTTTGGAGCAGGGTCTCATGCCCCTCTCCCAGGCATGAGTAGAGCGGCATGATCATGGCTCACTGCAACCTCAATTTTGCAGGCTCAGGTGATTCTCCCACCTCAGCCTCCCAAGTAGCTGGGACTACAGATGTGTGCAACCACGCTCAGCCAATTTCTTTGTACTTTTTTTAGAGAAGGGGTTTTGCCATATTATTCAGGCCGGTCTCAGACTCCTGGGCTCAAACGACCCACCTGCCTCGGCTTCCCAAAGTGCTAGGATTACAGACATGAGCCACCATGCCTAGGCAACAATGTCACTTTTGAAAACCATATTTTTAAGAAATTATTTGACTGTTAATTATTTTTAGGCTGTAATGACAACCTGAGTTTTTTATTATTAATTAGCAAACTGTTTATAATGAAATAATTCCCTAATAACTCAGAAGACATATAGAGCCCTTTCCTCTAATAAATTGCCCCTAATATGCTTCTCTTTTGCATAAAGAGTCTTTTGTCCTTCCTCTAAATTGGCTGTTATTTCTCACCATTGTCATTATATTACTGTTTCTCATCTGCTCCCTTACTCTATGTACAATTGTCTGGGTAAGGTTTTGAAAGTGTGCCAACCTCTTCTCTGGAGTAAGCTCTGGACTGTCATTTATCATTTAGAGGGCTTTTTCATTTACTCCCTGGTTCACAATTTGGTTTCACACCACAGACTAAAATCTGCCTTCTGGACCCATTGAGGTTCGCCATATTGTATATGTTATTGTTGTTTTCCCAGAGAGCATCATATGTTTAAAATAGATTGACTTGTGTTACCATAAATAAGAAATAAGAACTTGCCAGGAGTTTAATATATAGTCTAATGGCCTTAGAGAAATGCAAGCAGTTTTGAAGTTTCATTCTCATAGGCATTCTTGGTTTCCACCAAAAAATGACTTTTAAATAAGAAAAATATAGCTATTTTCATCGTGGCTAGCTCTGGCTCTTTAAATTAGACCAACTCAAGTACATACATATACCATAGATCCTTAAAGCAAGACTTAGGTATCCACCAGGGTTTATAGCTTTTATTGTGAACCTCCTCTTACTTATTCCCAATCTATTCCCTCATTTTATTTCTACTAAGGCTCAGTCTTCTGGATCTGTGACTCCTGACTTTATTTCTGCTTATGGTATTTGAGCTTCAGTTTTGCCAGTGAATCTGGTTTGGCTACTATTCCCATTTTTTACTCCATGGGTTACATCTGGTAGAAATCTCTTGCTACAGCTCCAGGAAACACACACACACACACACACACACACACACACACACACACACACACACATCTAGTCACAGGAACCCATATATCTACCCTTCTCCCTGTATTGAGAGAATATTTAGACTCCCAATCTCAAGGTCGTTGTGCATTAGAGCAAGTTCAACACTTATTGATAGTTTGCATCAATAGGAGGCAAGTTATCCTATATCTTCTGTCAAAGTGAAAGGCATGTGAAATGGGAAAATGGAAAACATTATTTCATGACTTTTTTCCTTTTCACATGTATTTAACCACCTCAGGATGAAATGTGCACAAATGCAATCAGAAACATGAATAGAAAGTTAGTGATTACTTAATAAGATTGTTTAACTTTTTCAAAATCATGAAAATTGCCAGCCACAGTTTTTAACAATCTGCTAACTACTCCATAAGATAAAGCAACAGGATGTTGAAGGAGTCTTTACCTATTGTCTTGGAAATTTTGCTGAAGTTTCAATAATGAAAACAGTAGGTAGTAAGTATATTCACTTTCTGAAAACAAACAAACAAGAAAAACTAGATACACCTATGCTAGACTTAATTAAGATTATAGAAACTATCTAGTGATTTCATCAATCACACTGAACCATTTCCTGCCTATAGGAGAATTGATAATAAATTAGAAAGGGAGATTGAAACAGATCATCAAGATAGAGTGCTGTGTCAATTCATTTCCTTTCCCCAGCCTGTAAAGAAGAGAAAGGAACTGCTCCCCACTCACAAGCAAAGAAAGATTGGCATGCTTGCCATTCAGACAAGCATTTAACTTTCCACATAATTATTTGCTAAGCTCTGACAATCTTGGAGAACCAGAAGTGAGTGAGGTGATTAGGTGTTTGGACAGTTGTAATGTGTCTTAGGGAGATTGGGAGCATATGAACAAAGAGATTGACTTCTACTTCCTGCTTGCAAAATTTTGAGGGCAGCAATATGAGTGGAATGTGAGAGATGGGCAGGGTAAGGAGACCATTCAGTTGTGAGGTCAGCTTGTCCTTACAGCAGTTGGTGTGGTTAGAAAGCATTAAGTCCCCTTAAGCCAAAGGATCACTACTTACAATAGCTGGGCTCAGAGCAAGTTGATGCAATTTTGCCCAAGATGGCTGCCTTCTGCCTTGAGAAGCTCCAATGTAAGTGTCTAAGTGGGTTGTTCCCCCAGTGTCAGAAAGTAAAAGCTCAGAGCTCATTGCTCTGTCTTAGAATGTGAGCAGGCTCTAAACAGAGTTTGTCATGTATGAGTATAATCTCCTGGAGAAATCGTCATATGTTCTGGGCAAGAAGCAGATGACTGTTTGCCAAAGGGCTTTAAAAATTCTGAACATTCAGCATGAATTCATAGTGGATCATGAATGATTCTAAAATTTGTCTTGAAAAAAAAAATCCATGATAGGCTATGCTGCAAAAACAGATGTATTATTAAAATATCACCAAAAACCCTATGTTTGAGCATTCTAACACATTTTTTACTATCAATATTCTATGCCTGCGCAGTGGAAACAAAGAAGGAAATGTGAGTAAGAAAGCCCTAAGTAATTTTTAACAATGATAAAGGAGCTTGATTTAATGTTAACAAATGCAGATGTTTCAAGTAATGACTTGGCCTTTTGAAAAGACATTAAGGGGGCTCCTATGGTAATGCTGGCAATACTTATGCATTGTTAGACCACTACCACAAAAAGACAAGGACCTATCAGAAGTGACCACCCTCACTTATCCACTGACAGTACGAAGCTTGGGATTTACACCATCATCAATCAAAATATTACAATTGATTGCTAAATGTGAATTTTCCCTCTCCTTTCTAAAAATAGCCCTCCTTATTTATTACAACGAATCCACTGAATAAATGAAAGACAACCAAAATCTATTTTTGAACAATAATTACAAATAATACTCCTGAAGCTAAAGTGATTTTCAGTTTCAAATGCAAAAACAGAAAGATAGAAATAAACATGTACATTGTTTAGAAGAGGTGGAAAGATTTTGAATAAACAAGTGATTTAATAAACCACATAGCTTCTAATCCTTTCAAAATCCACTGTTCCTTTTCTACACACAACTATGCCAAGTTTAGATCCTTCTCAAATGTCACAGTTTTGATTTCTGAAATGATCTCATTTACAGATAGCAAGTCATATCTTCGTATTTTCAAAATCTTTTAAGTTTATTAGAACTACTATCAGTGACAGTTTAAAAACAATTCCTGGGGCCAGGCATGGTGCCTCTCGCCTGTAAAGCCAGCACTTTGGGAGGCCGAGGCAGGTGGATCATTTGAGGTCAGGAGTTTGAGACCAGCCTGGCAACATGGTGAAACCCCGTCTCTACTAAAAATACAAAAATTAACCGGGCCTGGTGGTGGGCACCTGTAATCCCAGCTACTTGGGCGGCTGAGGCAGGAAAATCACTTGAACCTGGGAAATGGACATTGCAGTGAGCCAAGATCACGCCATTGCACTCTTGCAGTGCAACTTGCCTGGGTGACAAGAGCAAAACTCCATCTCAAAAAATCAAAAACAAACAAACAAATTCCTGGGATATCCAACCGGAAAGCCAACAAGTGACCTTGAAATTAACTTTAGATCCAACAACTTAGAAAAATCAAGAGGGAATAAAATAAGTTACATATTTTGGGGTTTTGTTTTTATCTCAGGATTTAACTGAATTCAGGATCTTTTAAAAACCCACATGTAGGGAGTTTCCTACTTTTCTTCCTGGTTAAAAAAAAGAGATTAAAAAATGAAATTTAGTGCTAGAACCATATTCTCGTTATCTTCTCATATTTTCATGTCTACTAAACCTATAGAGGGTTGCTAGGTGATTAAAACATACTTACATTTTCTGAATCCTAGAATTCAGTTTTAAAACATTTCGATGTTGGAGGAACATGATATCAACCACATTTTAAATACAGGAGTCAAAGCAAGTGCTATGTTTTTAAGTCTAGATTCCATTTAGGCATCTTCTTTTTAAGCTAGTTAGGTATGTATGATAAGAAAGCATGGCCCAGCTATAGAAACGCAACAAAGCATGATTGGACTAAAATAAGCTGCAGAGTGGTTTTGTTTCTCTCCCATGAGCTGGCAGGTCACACTGGGGAAGAGTAGGTTGGGGGCGGCCATGACAGCTGACTCTCAGTCCGAATCCTTTGTAATGGAGGGATGATTGTTTTTCTGCCATCGTGTCCAAATGACAAAGGAAACAGCCAGAAAACTAAAACGTTTGCATCTGTTAAGTACCACCTACACCTGCCTACAGATCTTCATGACGCAGATTGAGAACAAAGTGCATATGTTACTAGGCAGAGGGGGCTGGGGTTCATAGCACGAATCCTATTGGCAGGGATGTATTTTAGTGAGTTGAATTATGCCTGTCTGATAAACAACATTTGGGTTCACCACAGGGAGGACTTGGAAAGAGAGGCTGTTCACAAGGAGATGCTGACACTTGGGGAAAAAAAAGCATTGAGGAAATATAATAGAACAAAATCCCATTTAACTATTGATGATGACTTCTCCAGCATGAGGTTTTGCTGGTTGTTACTATCATGGAAAAAGTTACACAGATACTGATATTCCATTAAAAAAATAGACTCATTTCTTCAAATAACTATCACTATACCAATAGAATTCCCCTGAAAAAAGACTTAAAACTTTCAGAGAATTTTAAAGAAATTTGGGGTAAATTCCTCCCACAGATTCAAGATTGTCACCTCTGAGTTTGTCTGAAATTTTGGATTTAGCTAGATGAGTTAGCTAACACTTACCTCTGAAGCTTATTTCAGACTCTTCAGTGTAGTAGATATGTGATTTATATGTTTTTATGTTTTTAATTGGCCTTATTCAGTAATCTTGCTAAATTAACTTTTAAATTGTAATAATTTATTTATAGATGACTGAGAATTTCTTAGTTATGCAGTTATATCTTCTGAAATGCAATGACAATTGTATTTTTTCCTTCCCAATTCTTGTAGTTCCTTTGTCTTGGTTGACTGTATCAGTTAGGCTCTTCAAGACAACATTGAAGAATATGTAGTAAATTTGCAGCCATATTGTTCCATTCTTCAAATCCAGATGAACGTTTTTGTCATTCCCCATTAGGTATTATATTTCTGGATGTTTTTGTAGATACTCCTTATTAAATTAAGAGCTTCCTTCTATTCACAGTTTGCTAAGATGTTTGATCATGAATGAGAATTGAATTCTAGTCTAAGCTTTTTCTATGTATATTGAGATGACTGTATGATTTTTTTTTGTTAATTTGTAACGATAAACCAATTTTGCATTCCTAGAATAAACCTAACTTAATCATGATGTATCATCATTTTTGTGTATTGCCATTCTGGGTTTACTAATACTTTGTTTAGGGATTTTTATCTATGTTCATGAGTAAGATTGGCTTGTCAATTTTCTTACTCAAAATATTCTTAAGAAGTTTTCATTTCAAAGTTATGCTTGCCTCATGAAACAAGTTGAGGAATGTTTTCTTTTATTTTCTATTAGAATTGCTCTAAATTGATGCCTTTGTTCTTAAAATGTTTGACAGAATTCAACAAAGATAATAAGTATATTGGAAGTATTATTTGTGGAAAGGTGAGATATTGTTTGGTCAGTTTGCTTTGATTTGGGTTAATTTGTTTACCTTTTGAATTCAGAATTTAGCATTTGAATAGCAAATGATATTGACGGTTTATACTCTTATTTCGTATTAAAACTTTGTATTAATACTCATTTCTTATTTCCATTCTTGCATCAGTTTTGGTAAGCTTTGATTTTTTAGAAATTTCTCAATATCATCTAAATTTTCAAACTTATTACTGTATGGTCGTTCATGATATTCTCCTTTGATATTTTTTGTTTCTGAAGGGTCTATAATAATGTCATTTTTTTCCCCATTTATTACATTTGTTATCTGTCATCTTTTTTTTCTTGATCATTTTACCAAACATTTACCCATTTTATTAGCCTTTTCAAGTTAATCTATTTTATTTGCCTATTAGACTTCTGGCTTTGTCAATTTCTATATTTTTAAGAGAAGCATGGTTAGATTTAGCTTTTTATTGATACATAATATTTGTATATTTTGTTACATGCATAGAATATGGAATGATCAAGTCAGGGTATTTGGGCTATCCATCACCTCAAGTATTTATCATTGCTATGTATTGGGAATATGTCAAGTTCTCTCTTCCAGCTATTTTGAAATCTACAATACATTGTTGTTAGCTATAGTAAATCTACTGTACTATCAAACATTATTTCTTCTATTTAATTGTATGTTTGTATGTATGTTTTACCCATTAAACAATTTTTATTCATTCCCCCAATGCCCCCCACCCCCTACCCCCAACACACATCCTTCCCAGCCTCTGATAAGTATCTTTCTACTGACTACCTCCATGAGATCAATCTTTTTAACTTTCACATTTGAGTGAGAACACATGATATTTGTTTTTCTATGCCTTGCTTATTTCAGTTCACATAATAACCTCCAGTTTCATCCATGTTGCTGTAAATAACAGGATTTTATTTTATTTTTTTTATGGCCAGGTAGTATTCCACTGTGTTTATTTACCACATTTTCTTTATCCATTCATCTGCTGATGGACACTTAGTTTGATTCCATATCTTGGCTATTGTGAGTAGTGCTGCCATAAACATAGGGTACAGGTATCTCTTCAATACACTGATTTCCTTTCCTTTGGATAAATACTCAGTAGTGTTATTGTTCGATCTTGTGCTGGCTCTACTTTTAAGTTTTTTGAGAAACCTCCATACAGTTTTCCATAATGGCTGTACTAATTTACATTCCCACCAACACTGTATAAGGGTTCCCTTTTCTCCACATCATCACCAGCATAGGTTATTTTTTTTGCCTTTTTAAAAGTAGCCATTCTAACTGGGAGAAGATAATATCTCATCGTGATTTTCATTTGTGTCTCCCTGATCATTAGTGATGTTGAGCAGTTTTTCATACCTGTTTGCCATTTCTGTCTTCTTTTGAGATATGTCTGTTCATATCTTTTGCCCACTTTTTAGTGGGACCATTTGTTGTTGCTGTTGTTGTTGTTTTGGCTGTTGCATTGTTTGACTTTCTTATATATTCTGGATACTAGTCTCTTGTCAGATGAATCGTTGTTAGGTATTTTCTCCCTATCACCAAGTTGTTTTTACTCTCTTGATTGTTTCCTTTGCTGTGCAAAAGCATTTTAGTTTAATATAGTCCCATTTATCTATTTTTGTTTTCATTGTCTGTGCTTTTGAGGTCTTAGCCATAAAATCTTTGCCTAGACAAATGGCCTATAGTGTTTTGTCTGTTTTATTCTAGTAGTTTTACAGTTTGGCATCTTATTTTTAGATATTTGATCATTTTGACTTGATTTATATATATGGCAAGAGATATGGGTCTAGTTTCATTCTTCTTCACATGAATGTCATTTTCCCAGAACCATTTATTGAAAAGGGTGTCCTTTCTCCATTGTATATTCTTAGCAACTATGTCAAAAATAAGTTAGCTGTAAATTTGTCGATTGCTTTCTGGATTCTCTATTCTGTTCCATTGGTGTTTGTGTCCATTTTATACCCAAACAATACAAACAATACTGTTTGGGTTATCATACCTTGTGATATATTTTGAAGTCAGGTACAGTGATGCCTCCAGCTTTGTTCTTTTTTCTCAGGATTGCTTTGGTTATTCAGGCTCTTTGTTGGTTCCATACAAACTTTGGGTTTGTTTTTACTATTTCTGTGAAAAATGACATTGGTATTTTGATAGTGATTACATCAAATCTTTAGATTGCTTAGTATGGTCATTTTAATAATGTTAATTCCTTTGATTCCTGAGCATGAGAAGCTTTTCCATTTATTTGTGTCCTCTTTAATTTCTTTCATCAGTGTTTTCTAGTTTTCCTTGTAGAGGTCTTTCATCTCCTTGGTTAAAGGTATTCCTAGATATTTCTTTTTGCAGCTGTTATAAATGGGATTGTCTTCTTGATTTATTTTTCAGCATTTCATTACTGATGTATAGAAATGCTACTGCTTTTTGTATGTTGATTTTGTATCTTTCAATTTTTCTGAATTTATTTATTTAATCTAAGTGGTTTTCTGGTGGAGTCTTAAGGTTTTTCAAAATATAAGTTCATGTAATCTGTAAGGAGAGACAACTTGACTTCCTCTTTTCCAATTTGGATGCCTTTTCTTTTTTTCTTTTGCCTGATTGCCCTGGCTAGGACTTCTAGTACTATGTTGAATAGAAGTGATGAAAGTGGGCATCACTGCCTTGTTCCAGTTCTTTGAGGAAAGGCTTTCATATCGTCCCCATTCAGTGTGATATTAGCTGTGGGTCTGTCATATATCACCTTTATTTTATTGAGTTATGCTTCTTTGATGCCTAGTTTGTTTCAAGTTTTAATCATGAAGGATGTTGTGTCCTTGTCTGGTTTTGGTATCAGGGTAATGCTGGCCTCAGAGAATGAGTTCGGCAAACCTCCTTCTTCTTCAAGTTTTTGAAGTAGTTTGAAGAAAATGTGTGTAAATTCTTATTTATAAGTTTGGTAGAATTCGGCCATGAATCCATCCAATCCTAGGATTTCCTTTGTTGGGAAATTTTTAAAATCAATCTTGTTACTTGTTTTTGGTTTACTAAGGTTTTCTTTTTCTTCACTGGTAAGCTGTGCTAAAAGAAAAAGCTTAGTTGAATTAAATTAAACAGTTTAACTGAGCAAAGAGTGATTCATGAATTGGGCTGCCTCCCGAGCCAGAGTAGGCTCAGGATTTCAACATAGCCACGTGGTGAAAGAAGATTTATGAACAGAAAAAGGAAAGTGATATACAGAAAATGGAAGTGATGTACAGAAATAGCTGGATTCATTACAGCTCAGCCTTGGCCTTATTTGAACACAGTTTGAAAAATTGGCCACCTTTAATTAACCAAAACTCTGATTGTCACAAGAGTATGCTACTGTCTGTTTACAACTCCATCTAGGTTAGTTCATGATGTACAGAGAAACCTTTAGGCCAAACTGCAAGGAGGCAGCTTTCAACTAAACTTGATTTAGAAGTTGTATGTGTCAAGGAATTTATTTTCTCCAGGTTTTCCAATGTATTCACATACAGTTGTTTATAATACTCTCTGATGATCTTTTGTATGTTATCAGTGATATCAGTGATAATGTTGCCTTTTTTGTTTCTGGTTTTATTTAGGTCTTCTCTTTTTTCTTGGTTAGTTGAGCTAGCAGTTTATTGAGTTTCATTGATACACTTTACATTATTTTTTGGTCTCCATTTAGTTCTTCTACTAATTTTGATATTGGTTTGTTCTTGCTTTTCTAGTTCCTTGTGATATATCATTAGATATAGTTGGGTCATTTTTTAATCCATTCAGCCAATCTATATATTTTAAGTGGAAAATTTAACTTGTTTACATTTAAGGTTATTATTGATATATGAGAACTCTACTCATCTAACCAATATTGAATCACTGCAGCCTTTCAGGTAGACATGGAGATAGGTCAATGTGGCTCTAGGGATGTGGATGCATAGGGACGATTGGGCCTCAGGGCAGGATGCAGTCTGGTGAGGAGTGGGCTCTGAAAATGGCATTGTGCTACAGCTGCTTAGGACTCAGGGGGTAGTGAGGGTGGGACCCGGTGTGAGCTCCCTCTCTGTAGCAATGCCATCACAAAATCTCCAGGTAGCTCCCTATGCTAGTTTCAGAGCCCATTAAGATTGAGGTGCTCTCCAGAGGGGCTAGGATTACAGGAGTCCACAGTGGGAATGTGGACTGCTAGGGGTCTCTCATTTACATTTTCCTTACACTGGGGAACCTCTCCCGGTTCCCAACCAATCCTGGCCAGGCTGGCTGCCTGCTTCCTTCTCCTTGCACACCTCAGGTGTTTCTTGTCACTTCTGTGTTAAAGTCCAGTGTTCTCTATTAGATGCTCTATTTTACGTAATTTTGGTTATTCTTTGTGGAGGAGGCAAGTGCTGGATACTTCTAGTTATCTTGAAGCCCCTTGTCAACCTCTCTCTCTTTTTTTTTTTTTTTTTTTTTTTTGACACAGAGTCTTGCTGTCACCCAGGCTGGAGTGTAGTGGCATGATCTCAGCTCACTGCAACCTCCACCTCCTGGGTACAAGCAATTCTCCTGCCTCAGCCTCTCTAGTAGCTGGGACTATAGGCACATGCCACCATGCCCAGCTTATGTTTGCATTTTTAGTAGAGATGTGGTTTCACCATGTTGGTCAGGCTGGTCTCGAACTTCTGACCTCAGGTGATCCACCCACCTCGGCCTCCCAAAGTTCTAGGATTACAGATGTGAGTCACTCCACCCAGCCAATCTTTATTTTTATGAATGTTTTCTATTATATTATTTTCAGATTTGTTTTAGTTTTTACTGTTTTCTATTTTTATTAGGACTAATATGTTATCTTTATCTTTTATTGTTTAAGTTAGATGTTTACTTCACTGATTATTAGCTTTTTTACTTTTTCAATATATCTATTTCAAACTGTAAATTTCTCTCCAAACACAGCTTTAGCTACATCTCACAAGTTTTGATGTGCAGTACTTTTATCATTTATGTATACATTTTCTATTTTTCATTGTGATTTTTTTTCTTAACTCATGAGTTACTTGGAAGTATGCTACTTAATTTCCAAATATATGGGAATTTTCTGGTTATTTTTCTGTGGCTGATTTCTTGCTCAACTGTATTGTAGTTCAGTAGCATGCTGTATGTTTACATTCCTTTGAAATATCTGAAACATAGTCTATAATAGTGTGTCTCTTGTAAACAGCATATCATCTGAAAATATTTTTAATTGATATATTAATCTCTTTATATTTAATGCAAGTACTGATATTCATGGTTCAAGTATATTATTTTACTAATTGTTTTTCTGTTTGTTTTGCCCATTCTATTATTCTTTTTCTTACACTTTACTTTCAAGTGCATTGATTTATTCATTTCTTTAAATTTTTGTTATCATGGTAAATACATGTATCATAACATTTACCATCATAACCATTTTAAGTGTACAGTTAATGATTGTAAGTACATTCATATAGTTGTGCAACCATCATCACTATCTATCTCCAGAACTCTTATCTTGCAGAACTAAAACTCTATGCCCATTAAATAATAACTTTTCTGCTCTCCTCCCCCATGCCCTTACAACCACCATTCTACTTTCAGTATCTATGATTTTCACTATTCTAGGTACCTAATATAAGTGGAATCATGCAAAATTTGTCTTTTTTGTGATTGGTTTATTTCACTTAGTATAATGTCCTTGAGGTTCATTCTTATTATAGCATGTGTCAGAATTTCCTTTCTTTTTAAGACTGAATAGTATTCCATTGTACATATATACCACATTTTTCTTATCCTTTCATCTGTCAATGGACTCTAGGATTGCTTCCATGTTTCAGTTAATGTGAATAGGTGCTATGAATATTGATGTACAAATATCATTTGTAGATCCTGTATTAAATCCTCTTGGAGTACATATCCATAGATAGAATTGCTGTCTTACGGCAATTCTGGTTTTTTGAGGAACAGGCATACTGTTTTCCATAACAACTTCACCACTATACATTCCCATCAACAGTGTGCAAGTGTTTTAATTTCTCCTAAAGGATTGATGATTTTTTTTTATTCTTGCTTTCCCATTCATCAATATGAAATTTTTACGTATGTTTACTTTTTTGTGCTTACTCTAGAAATTGCAATGTACATTCTTGACAAATTTAAGTCCAACTTGATACATTCACCATCTTCCAAACAAAGTAAAAAACTTGCAACGTTTTAATTCAAGTGCCTAACCCCCACATTATATGCCATTTTTATTTAATATGTTAATTATTTGTATTTTAAACTTTGTAAGACATCATTATTATTACTATCGTATTATGCAGTCAGTTTCCATTTAGATTTACACACATTTTTGAATTTTACTATTTTTATGGTTCCTTGTTCTTTTCTGAATCTCAAAGCTTCAATTTAGATTTTTCTTCTATTTTCCCTGAAGAATACTCTTGACTTTTTTTTTTTTTTTTTTTTTTTACTGTGAATGTGAGTCTACTGGTCATAATTTTCTTGGCCTATTTTTGTTTTCTGAAGATGCTCTTCTGAAAGATATTTTCATCAACTATGGAATTTTTGTCAGCAGTTGTTTTCATTTTAATACTTTAAAGAATTAATTCCATTGCTTTCTGGTTTGTTTTTTATTTTGTTTTGTTGTTGTTGTTTTTGGAGAATTCAGCTGTCAGTCTAATTATTGCTTCTTTGAAAATACCAGCATTTCTTCTTCCGCTACATTTAAAAAAAATTTTTTTCATCTTTTTCTGGATATTTTTTCTTTTTTAAAAATTTCTTAAGTGTTCTTTTCTTTTTCCTTGTATTGCTTGGGGTTTGTAGGGCTTCTCAAATCTTTGGCTTACTGTCTTTTATCAGTTGCTTCTGCCCCATTTTTTTCTTCTCTCCTCTTAGACTTTGATTAAATGTATGTTAGCCCTTCTCACTGTATTCCTTGTGTCTCTTACCTTCCCTTCTATACATTCTAATCTTTTTTTTTTAATTTTTTTAAATTTTAAACTTTTTTTTTTAATTTATTTATTATTATTATACTTTAAGTTGTAGGGTACATGTGCATAACGTGAAGGTTTGTTACATATGTATACTTGTGCCATGTTGGTGTGCTGCACCCATCAACTCGTGCACACGTATGTTTATTGCAACACTATTCACAATAGCAAAGACTTGGAATACATTCTAATCTTTCACCTCTCTGAGCGCGGATGTCTAAAGCTCTTCTCAGCTGGTTAGCCTCACTGTGGCCTCTTTCTAAATTTAGCAATTCCGGGGGAAAATAATCTCTAACCACTGCCTCACTGAACTCAGCCTCACCTCTGTTTTCATCCACTTTGCTCGGCTTTCTCTCTATCTTGTTTCAATTCAAAAGAATTCAAGTAAATGTTTCTTTTTAATATATTATCCAATTTTTTTTTCTCAGCAAAATGATGGATTGGATATATCTCAACCATCATCACTTTGTGCCTATGGTATGTAAAAGAAAAATTAATGCATTCTTAAGCAATACATTCCCACAGGCTGCATCATCTTCCTCAACTTTGAGAAGACATACACATCAGGAAACTGGAAAACCATCTAAATTGTATTTTTTGGTTGATGCCCTTGGTTTTTTGCATTAGACCTAATGACTACAATGTGAAATAGTAGAGGCAAATATATCCAACTTTTCATAAAGTTGTAAAATAGGTGAAGTTGTTTTTAGTGCCCTTTAGGATTATCTCCTCCAATGTCCACAGTTGTCAATTATGTCAAAGAAGGTTGGAGGAGGTACCTTGAGTCAAGCCAATTTTCTTTTTTCTCTGCATGTAAGGACATAAATGTATTAGAATACCAAATGTGAGGAAAACTTCAGAATTAATAATTTACTGAATAACAGTCATTAGGACTTCAAGATATTATAGACTTGTGAAATAATATGTTTGATGTTTCTTTCCATTGTTCCTTCAAATCACATTACTTAAGTAAATACTTCAGTCCATTCCTAAGAAAAAGTACTATCTTTTAACAGCAGGAGCAAGATTAGGATGATGCCAATTAGGAAGTAATAGTAGCCAATGATTATTGAACATTTACTATATGACCAGTAATGTGCTGTATCCTTTATGCACTGTCTTATTTCTTTTTCACAAAAACCCAATAACAGCTTGCCCAAAGTCACTCAATTCCAAAATGTCATAGCCAAGATTCAAACCCAACCATTGACATTTGAGTTCATGCTTTATGTGCAGACATAAAGAGTGGGAGCATGACTTCTTAGAATTATACATTTTTTCAAAAGCTTTAACTCTTCAGTAGTATTCTATATTTTTTGGTAATTGAATTAATAAGTTCAGTCTACTCAATCTACTCAATATTTGTTTTAAGTGTCTCAGTTAAGCAAGTAATAGCTAGACCTCTGCATTCTGTGTGCTAATTTCTAAACTTCAGACAGTAAACAGATGATAAGAGGATGACGTATTGGAAGCCAGAATTTATAAAGCCAGAGAAGAACTCTTGGAAAAAGTAAAGTTAAGCCCTGTGGCCAATTCACAATCAAGGATGATAAAGGAGTTCTTGGTCACAGAGTAAGCAGAAAGGCAAAGTCAACCATTGAGACACAGTTCACCTCTCCTGCCTCAGCAGTTCCCCTGAGCCCTTTCATGCTCACTTTTCTTGGTATTTATTTAACTGTATTTATATGTCCGCTTTCCCCACTATTAAAGAACTTCTGTATAGCCAGGACACTAACTTATTCCATTTTGATATTCCCAGCATTTGCCATGGTACCAGGTACATAGTACTGTGAATGGATGAATGGAAAAAGAGAAAAAGGAAGAAAAATACTTCAGGTACTTAGGGAATCATAAAATAATCTACTGTTAAATTATTCTCTTCTTTAGTGGTAGAATACACAGAGACTAGAGGCTTAAAACTGGCTTAGAACAACCTGGAACATCCTGACATCAAATAAGGTAGCTATTATATATTAAAATGAAACAAGAAGATCTTTTAAGAGGGAAAAAATATGCGTACTCATTTTTGCCAATATAAAGATCTCTAAATTAAATTTCCAATAGGAATTAGTTATTATGTCACTGTCTTTTCATTTAAAAAAAAAAAAAAGCTACTTTTGGAAGAGATGGAAGAAGCCTTTAGAAATCATGAAGTCCTTACAGGGAGGGGAACATTACACACCGGGGCCTGTTAGGGGGTGGGCTGCTAGGGAAGGATAGCATTGGGAGAAATAGCTAATGTAAATGATGAGTTGATGGGTGCAGCAAACCAACATGGCAAATGTATATCTATATAACAAACCTGCACATGTACTCTAGAACTTAAAGTACAATTAAAAAAAAAAAAAAAAAGAAAAGAAATAATGAAGTCCACTCTTTGTCACAGCTCATCTGGATAGCTGATCATCCATAGCTTCTCACAAGGAGTTCCCAAGACAATATTCTATACTTTTAAACTTTGTGCTCTTGACCTGAACCTGAAAATTATTTCTATTAGCCTGGCTAAACATTCCTACTCCAAGCACTATAAACTAGACTGAGTTTCTCTACAAATACACATGTTCCTATTTGAACAGCACTTCCTCCCTTGAGAAGATAGTGACTTTTGTGTGGACAAGTTGACTAGTTAAGTCTGTACCACTCTAACTTCTTTAAAATAGCATAAAGTGCTATACTTTCAACATTCGAAAATGAGGAGTTTCTGATTTAAGTGTTGAGATACTCCTCAAAGTAGTGACAATACAGAACAAGACAAATTATTCCGGGTTGCCAGAAAACTCCTATAGCTAATGATTGAGGGGAAATCAAAATGGTGACCCAGTATTTTATGTAACACAAAGAGAACAAGAGACCATGTATCTTAACTTAAAGTGTTTATGATCATCAGTGGTAATGCTGATATCCTAGTGTATAAATTCTCTGCCTGCAAGCAGGATCATGCTCCCCAAAAGATTTTAAAACTAATATAAATAGCTTTTACTCTACAGGTAAAATTTACTTTTGCTATAAATAAGAGCATGTAATCAGGGCAAAATTATCAAAGCACAAATGGTCATAGTATTCTCCACCCACCCAGTCCCATTCTCTAAGATTCAATGCTAAGACAGACTTTAAATCAAGAAGAAAATCTCGTTTTATTCTAGTTAATTTGGACAATGTTACTGTGGTTTGTCAAAATGAACATTGAGATGAACATCACTATAAGGAGATGGTGAAAATCACAGGTTAAGGAAGCACAGAGTAACCACCAAGCTAAGTCAGAAAAGATTGTGTGCTTACACATGTGCAAAGCTGCAGTATTGCACAACTCCGAAGGTATAAGAATACCTTTGGAAATATAATGACGAAAACATTAAGTATGATAATACTTCTCAAAGAATAATGGTGCCTGCTGGAATTATGCAATGCATTTCACCTAAGAGCTATGCCTGGTGAGGATATATGAAATTAATATGGACGGGAGGCAGGGAAATACTAGGCAGAGAAGGGCAGGGTCCCTAGTGAAGCCCCAGCATCAAGCCTGGACCTGCAGCCCAAAGTAAGAACATGTATTCTTGTTTTTCCACCTGAATGTTGTCTTTTCCAAAACCACCCTGGCCTGGCCTGCCCCCCATCCGGCATCCATAAAAACCCCCTGCTCCACTGGCAGTGGAGTAGCAGAGCAGGAGAAAAGAGAAGTAGCAGGACGTCAGAGAGGAGCAGCTTGACTTCAGAGGGACAGCTTGATGGGGGGACTTTGGAGAAGAGTTTGGCTGGGGATGGCCAAACTCCAGGGGAAGACCAACTTCCTACTCCTTCCCCTTTCCAGCTCCCCATCACACTGGGAGCCATTTTCATCAGCAATAAATCCTCCATATTTATCATCTTCAATTCATTCGTGTCACCTGATTCTTCTTGGATGCCAAACAAGAGTTCGGGATACAGAGGGCTGTCACTCTGAGCTATTAAACACGTAAGCCATCCATGGGTGGCAAATCTAAAAGAGCACACTGTAACACATGCCCTCTGTTGCTCCAGGGGTCAAGGATACTCCCCAGATGCTGCTGTCGGGTAGCACAAAATTCTACTCCTGCCAGTGACCAGAAGCACTCGTCTTGGCGCCTGCACTCACTCACCTGCATGCTCCCACTCCCATGAGGGGCTAAGAACAGTGGGCTGAGTAAATGAGCCACCCCCTTCACAAGTCCCATGAAGGATCAAGGGAACTATCCCTTTCAAACTCAAGGTCAAGACAGTAAATGTTACATCTAAAAGGAAAAAGGGTAAGAAGAGTGACAAAATCAAGAATTCAATAATTGCAGTTAATATTGTAGATATACTGGAACATTGCTACACTGAAGTAGAGATTGCTGGTTTGTCCAGTGTTATGGTGTCCCTGATAACTCTTTTAAGCAAACTGTTAAAATTTAAAAGGGTGAGAACAATTGAATTTTAGCAAAGAACTTCCTTGGTGTATCAAAATTAGTAACATCCTTGGGCTATGTAACTTGAGAGACCAAAGACTCCTCTGCTCAAAATGTCACCTAAGTCAGCCTACTTTCGTACCATTTCACCACGAAGGCCCATCTTCAGCTTCAACATTAAAGCACCCTTCAATAGTAACGGTATTGCATTTTGCCCATTCTTTATTTCAGTAGCTTTGTTTCAAAAAATAAAAAAAGGAAAACATTGAAAAGGATTTACAAATACACATATAATACTGCAAAGAACATAAATTGGCTTTGGCAAGAAAAGTGAGGCAATGGAAATATAATGATGAAAACATGAAGTACGATCATCTTCCTCTTGGAAAAGGTCAATCAATTGAGCCATGGTAAGCCATTAGTATCTGAGGGTAAATTAACTGGTCAGATAATCTAACTCATCATTAAGGTATACAGGATAATTTCAGCTAGGGGTTGTCATGAAAGGTTGAGAAAGATTGGGGAAACCCAGCATGGGGAACCCAATCATGCAAGAACAGTCATCTCAGGTCAGAAATCACAGCGGGGAGAGACTTGAGACACAGGAAGACATCATAAGGGTTCTTAATTCCTGAAATAAATGTAAGAAATGGGAAAATCAAGTTAGATATCAAAGTAAAGTTGTTATTTGATGGGTGAGGGGGCTCCAGGATCATTTTGCAGAACAAGCTGTAACTATTGTCTGCTCACCAATAGATCTTCCACTGCATTACGCAAATACAAGCTCTGTTCTCCCACCAAAAATTTCACTTCTAAGGAGTCTGTGCCCTACATGGAGCACACAAATACACAATCAGTGTGGTCACAATGTGTGGACTCCCTCGGGGAGGAGGGTTAGGATAGGGAAAGAAGAACTTGTAAAAGAGAACCTGTAATAAAAACCCAAATGATACAGAGCCCTTGAAATGTTTAGTTCACTAACTTGTAGGGGCAACTGATAAATTTCTTCCTGCTACTGCTGATTGTTGGGCCTCTTCTTTTGCTTTGTAATATTCTATACAAACAATGTGATGATCTGGTCTGTTTTTACCCCTTTAGGCTTATTTCTTGCATTTCCCTGCCCTATCACATACCCACATTTTCTTAAGTCTCTGCCTTTGCACACACAATTCCTTCTGACTAGAATACCCAATCTTTTTGTCTTCCTGGATAGCTATTATTTAATCTTTATTATTCATTCCTAGAGTCATTTCCATTTCCCCTGATCTTTTCAAGCAAAGCAGATGTCCTTTGTACATTATTAGTTGTGGCATAAAATTCTCTATAGCATTTATCATGTATCTGTGTTGTAAGTGCTGGTTTATTGGCCTAAAAAAACTTGATTTTAAGGACTATGTCTTACAAATTTCCACACCTCTACTTGTAGCATATACCGCAGTATCTGTCACATAACATGTGCCATTAATAGTTGTTAAATAAATTCATAAAGTCCTGGTTTGTAATTTATTTGTATCACACTTTAGCCTTGCTCCTTCTAATTATAAATTAAGGAGCATTCACACATACATATACACACACCTAACACTCATTTGTTACCTATATCCAAATCACAAACCCATGTTGGTTACTTTGGGGAAACTTTCAAACACACACTAATTCCATGCATGCTGAGCAGTTTTGTGTACATTTCAGTCACATAGGGCATTCTTGTATCTTGTCCCTAAAGTCTGTAGCCTATATTGTTGAAGACTGTAGGTTAGGTTTCTATCTGCTAACTGTATAGCAAATCACTGGGCCTAGTCCTCAATCTTTTCATTGCCATTATTGCTGTAGGCACTACTTCATAATATTGTAATTGAAAACAAATGACAATGCTTTAATAGTATTCATTTATCAAAAATTTCAACATATAATGGGTATAAAAATTAATTAGAAAGAATGAATAAGACCTAGTATTCAATAGCACAACAGTGTGACTGTAGTCAATAACTCAACAGTATATTTAAAAATAACTAAAAGAGTGTAATCGTGATGTTTGTAACACAAAGGATAAATGCCTGAGGGCATGGATACTCCATTCTCCGTAATGTGATGATTTCACAGTGCATGCCTATATCAAAATATCTCATGTACTTCACAAATATATATACCTGCTGTGTACCTACCTACAAAAATTAAAAATCAAAAAATTAAAAATAATGTCAGCATAAAGATAGTAATAGCCATGGCTGTTAGTTGCTACCTAACATTTTATAAGCATCTACTATATACCCGAAACCGAGTTAAGTGATTTTACTGTCTTCATCTCCTGTTTTCCCAACTCTAACAAAATAGGCTTAAAGTCCATAACTTGCATGTGAGGAAACTAAAGCTGAGTGAAGATACCGGGGTGCCTTAGACACATCACAAGAATATAATGGGGTTGAGATTTGAGTTTAAGATTTGGTTGTCTCAAACTCTACTTTTTATTACCTTAGGGAACTAGAATTAGTACTCAAAAGTCCCATGGAGAAGAAGGAGATGTCTTACAATTTATTAACCCTTTTCCCGTTTGCCCCAAGAATACTTGCTGGCAGAGCTTGTGGCTGCAGCGTTTACCCTAAGACAGCTTTGCCGTGAAATATTTCAGTTTACTTACTGTTTTTGCATCATTTTAATGTATCAACTTTGGACACAAAAGACATCATTCTATTTACAGCATGCCTTCCTGGACAGAACTTTTTACAAACGTGGTTCTCTATTCAATGCTTTTGTGTCTTTGATAACCAGGAATGAATGGGTGGTGAGTACTCCTATTTTTTATGTGATAAATCTTTAATACACAAAACACAAAAGAATTAAGACAAGAGAAAATAATGCAGATCAGAAGAAAATAACCCAGATCATTACTGTATAAACTAATGTAACAGGAGCACTTTAGGCAAGTCAGTAGTATCCTGAGTAGGCCAATCACACCGCCACAAAGGACTGTCAGCTTTGTTTTCCAGGCTGAGCTACCTCAAAGGCAGACAAACACAAATCGATAAATGAAATTCCTCATAAAGTCAAATTCTGGTAACCCACCTATTGGTGTTGTGGGTAGGGCTATAAATGAGAGAAAGGCTGTAATTTAAAGTTTGTTTTTATGGACCCTGACTTTCTCAGATATTATTATGATTATTATTTTATAATGCCAATAGTATTTTTCTGAGTCTTTAATAAAGTTTACTTTTTAGAGAATTTTTAGGTTCACAGAAAAATTGAATAGAAAATACAGAGTACCAATGTATTCCCTGTCACCAAATATGCATAGCCTCCCCCAGTATCAATATCCTGCAGCAAGGTGGTAAGTTGAGCACTCATATTTTAACCCTCTTCCTGTTTAGAAACAAAAAAGTGCAGCTCTCTGCCAGCGCTCATTTAATTTTACATAAACATGCTCTTTGAGGCTGAAGCAAATCTGACTGATTTTCGATGTGAAAGTAAAATATAAAAGCTGTTCTTGGAGTTATTTCTAAACAGAACTAACATCAGAATCGTCTGAATCATCAGAATCATCTATTTCAGAAAACTCAGATTCATCAAATGAATCTTCGGCCAACAACTGTTCGTGAACAATGTTAACATCACACATAGGAATGCTATGTTTTCTAGGATTTGACATTTTCCACAATCAAGAATTACTACATTTTGTAAATGGAAATACCACTACTAAAAACAGAATGCTGTAAATAGAATGATGTATTTTGTGTCCAAAGTTGATACATTAAAATGATGCAAAAACAATAAGTAAACTGAGATATTTCACGGCAAAGCTGTCTTAGGGTAAACGCTGCAGCCATAAGCTCTGCCAGCAAGTATTCTCGGAGCAAACGGGAAAAGGGTTAATAAATTATAAGACATCTCCTTCTTCTCCATGGGACTTTTGAGTACTAATTCTAGTTCCCTAAAAACTTATTAAGACGTATAGAAACTCTGAGCTACTAACCTGTAATATGAATCCCAATATCCCATTCCCAGTCATTTCAGGAAAATCAAAATCATAGCTGACATTTTCTGAATATGCCTTATGCATCTGAGCTTTTCTAAGCACTTGACCCACATGAAGTACTTTAATCCTTAGAACAAATAGTGAAAAATGCATGAGTATACATATTTTAATAAACTGGGAGATGCCTCCTGCCTTTCCATGTAATTTATGGCATCCAGCCTATGCAGTTTACATGTGCCAGATGTTCATCAACAAATGTGTCCATGAATGGCAGGAAAAAGTTTAACACTTCTCCATATGTATTAGTAGAAAAATTTAATAATCATATCATGGGGGAATCGTATGGTTCTGTCCACATGTTGCATATGTACTTGCATTTCCCTCCAAATGAGTTGGTCAAATGGGAAAGAGAAATTATTTAAACAGATGGGACAAAATCAATTGGAAATATTGTTCATCATACCAAAGCACACACTATTATGAAGAATCTTGACTCTGTTTTCATAAAATAAATTAAAAATGAAAAGTAAACAAGCTAATGTTGGTGATTTTTTTCTAAAAGTAATTTCTATGGAATTACAATGTTTTAACAGATTCCATTTAATCAGATGTGCCTTTTAGAACTGACTTATGACAGAATGATCATTACAGTCTGTGATTATGTACTTGGATTGTGGCAAAATCTTGAATTGCTTACTAAATCAATCTTTTAAAAGATAAAACAATATTCAGTATTAATGTAGGATTAAGAATGGTCTGTTGTATGAAGCTTGAACCTTATCAAGCACAAGGAATTAAAGAAAAAACTTTTTCAAAATTCCATAGCCTCCCACATATTGTAAATGCATTTGTTGTGCCCACTTATTAAGCAAATACATGTGACAAATATCCTAGGACTTACATTTTATTATTACAAATGCATCTGTCCGTGTGTATGTGGAATAGGGGAATGGTTGAGTATAAAGTCGTGTGTCATTTAACAACAGAGATACGTCCTGAGAAATGCACCTTTAGGTGATTTTGTCATCGTGTAAATATCATACAGTGTATTTACATGAACTAAGATGGTATAGCCTACTACACACCTAGGCTATTGCTTTTGGCTACAATCCTATATGGTATGTGACTATACTGAATATTGTAGGCAATTGTAACACAATGATAAGTATTTGTGTATCTAAATACATCTAAGATAGAAACGGTACCGTAAAAATACTGTATAAAAGATAAAAAACAAATGGTACACCTGCATGGGGCGCTTGCCAGGAATGGAGCTTGCAGGACTGGAAGTTGTTCTGTGTGAGTTGGTGACTGAATTATGAGTGAATATGAAGACCTAGGCTGTGCTGTACACTACTATAGACTTCATAGACACTGTACACTTAGGCTACACCAAATTTACTTTAAAATTTCTTCAATAATAAATTAACCTTAGCTTACTGTAACTTTTTAACTTTATTAAATTTTTAACTTTTTGATCTTTTGTAATAACACTTAGCTTAAAACATAAACACATTGTACAACTGTACAAAAATATTCTTTCTTTATATGCTTATTCTACAGGCTTCTTTCTATTTTCAAAATTTTTTATGGCTTACTTTGCAAACCTTTTTGTTAAAAACTAAGACACAACACACACATTAGCCTAGGCTTACACAGAGTCAGGATCACCCACATCACCATCCTCCACAACCATGTCTTAACCCAGAGGAAGGTTTTCAGGGGCAAGAACACACATGAAGCTTTTATTCCTGTGATAACAACGCCTTCTGGACCTCCTCCTGAAGGACCCACCTGAGACTGTTTTATAGTTAACTTTTTTTAATGAGTAGAAGTACACTCTAAAAGGATGATAAAATGTATGGTATAGTAAATACAATAATAAATTATAGTAAATATAAATTTACTACAGTGGATACATAAACCAGAAACATAATCATTTACTATTATTATCAAGTATTATGTACTATACGTAATTACATGTGCTACAATTTTATATGACTGGCAGTGCAGTAGGTTTGTTTACACCAGCATCCCCACAAAGACATGAGTAATTCATTGAGCTATGAAGTTAAGATGGCTGCAATATCACTAGGCAATAGGAATTTTTCAGCTTCATTATAATTTTATGGGACCTTTGTCATATATGATGTCTCCTCCTCACCAAAATGTAGTTATGTGGTATGTGACTATATGTTTGCATATGTGTGAGGAAGAGAAAAAGAACAAGGCAAATTAATTTCATTTTGCCTAAGTTTAGCACACAGGTGTGTTCATGTGATATCACAAAATTTCACAATATCAAGGGGTCCATAAGCCACACTTTCATAAGTACTGGTTCATTATGATCTAGTTCCCTAAAAATCAGTTAACACATATAGAAACTTTCATATACTCAGCACATAAGATGAATCCAGGTAGTCCATTTCCAGCCACTTCAGAAAAATTAAAATCACAAATGACACTGTTGAATGTGTTTTATGTGTCTGTGCTTTTCTAAGCACTTGACTCATATTAATTCATTTAATTCTGACAATAATTTGAGGTCGGTGCTCTTGTTACCCTTGATATTACAGATGAGAAAACAAACACCCAAGAAGCTTAAAGTATTTGTCCAAAATCCTAAAGCTAAAAGTGGCAGAACCAGGATTCAAACCCAGACAATCTGTCTCCACAGCCTTTGCCTAGTGTTCCTCAGTGGGACCCTGTTATGTAAGGTAGTATAATACATTATTGGATGGCACTGACATGCATATTGCTGGACATAGAGCATTCCTCCCCTTCTGCCATTAATTACGACTAGCACCCCCTAGGCATCGTGACAACAAGAAGTGGTACCTAACCTCCAGTATTTCCAAACATCTGAGGGTCTACTCACACATTCTCTTTCTCTCTCTTTGTCTCTCTCTCTCTCTCTCTCTCTCTCACACACACACACACACACACACAATTCAGTATACATATATGTATTCACATACACACAGCCAAGATTCGAAGTGAAACTACAAAAGTTAACTGAGTTCAAAGTTTTCCTTTCTCTATTCTTTTTTCTTTCTCATTGCTTTCTTGACAAACATTGCCTTTACTCCATCCCATATATCTAGAGGGCATGGGGAGGAAGAAGAAAAGAAAAGGAAAAGATAATAGAAACACAAAAATTAAAGGTAAAGAGAAAAGGGGGAAGAATAGAAATCAAACAAAAGGCAAAAAAATAGATATCTTTAGGAACTATTGAGTTAGGAGTTATCTGCTCCTAAGTCACTGAATGAAGAAAAAGCAATCAGTAAACCAAAACCATTATCAGACTTACCTTGCCTCAAAACTTGTTTACATATTTCAGAGAACCATTGAATTTCAGAATGGAGTTGGTCCAGCTAATGCTGTAGTCCAAACCCCCGCCGAATGGAAGAATACCCCCTACAGTTTCTATGACAGATGGCCATTCATCCTCTGCCACATGTCATTTACAAGAGCAGGCATATCATTAACCACTTTTAGAAGAAATCCACGTGTCTTTTGTTTAGTACTAATTGTTAGAAAGTCATCCTCATTTAGAACAGAAATCTGCTATGCTTCAGTCTCAGTTCTCTCTTCTGGAACCATATGGAATGAGTTAAACCCTTCTTCCTCATGATATTCCTCTAAAATTTTGAAGCAGTTATTATGTTGCTCCTGAGTCTCCTCCTACCCAAAATAAACATATGCAAAACATATGATCTGCCCTCCAAAAAGTAGAATACCTGGTAGTATATGGCCAATGTCCTCAAAAGGCCTGTTTCATTTCTTCCTGAGTAGCAAATTTTTTCTTACAGACCTCAAAGTCAGCACCTCTGGTGTGTATTTGTGTAGGTATGCTATGCGAACTCTGCATATACACAGGTGTATAAATATGAATACGCACACACAAACATGAAGCACACATGGAGTTTGTACATTTGTATATAAATATATAGACACAAATGTGTACATCCATGTAAAATATGCACATTGCTTCTCTCTCCTTCTCTTTAAAGTGCTCCTTTCTTGTGTGCTTCCAGGCCAGCCCCAATACAATCAGAGCTCACCTATTTTCAGGCTTATTTCATCCCTCTGGAAATGAGTTGGGTGCTTTCAAGTTCTATGTACATTTTTTAGCTTAACCAGGAGTGGATGCTTAACACACCCTTTTTTCCTGTGCATCCAGCCCTGAGTATTAATCCTCAGCTTCCAAGAGTAAGAAAAACACTCAAGCACTTGGCATCACAAGACCTGAATGCCTCTGAAAGTATGTGATAACAGCAAAGAAGTTGAGAGCCTACAATAACCCAACCTGACATGAATCTGAACCCATTTTTCTTCTCCTCTCGTAGTTTGATTTCTAATTAGGTATTGCTTCTGCGTTTTTCTCTGTTTATCACTTACCCATTTCCCACCCTATTTTCAGAGGAGAGAAATAAAAACTTTTCTCTGATATTGAAGGAAATGTCCAAATGGCCCTGAGTTCAAGTCTCTTTCATTTCTCTGACCGTAGTCTGAGTTTCACAGTTCAGTGCCTTTGCAAGCCTCAGATGGAAGGGTTATTTCCAGGTTATTATAATGTTATTGGATCCCAAAGTCATTGTCATCATATCATCCCACAGAAAGGTATTTTGCACTTTCCCCTGGAGCAGGAATTGAGTTGGTGGGGAGCAGGGTAGGGGGAGATCTGAAACAGCTTCCAGCTTTTTCAAAAAGATTTTCATTTCATCCCACTTCTTCACAGCACATGAAAAGAGCCCTCAAATGCCCTCCATAGCACCTGCTGTCTGCTGTCTGCTCCTCCCATGAGACTTCTTTTTCTACTCCTCTCTTCTTCCTTCTCTTTTCTTTGCTATAATGGAGGCCATAAAGAGGATAGGATCATTTCAGGGGGATGGATGAGAAGAGGAAGGAGAGTCAGGATCAGATGACATGACCCATTCTGAGGGCATTCCCAGGGCAGCACCTGGGAGGCTGCAGGGCAGCAGTAAGTTGGATAGGGGTCGCTGCTCAGAAGGAGGTTGTTAGGGCCAGAGGTCGGGGACCCAGCACTCATGTTGTTCTGCATGACCACTTTGCTCAGGCCAAGCCCTACAGAAACTCGCCCAGGTCTTTGTTCTCTTAACTCAAGCTTTGCATATGAATCATTGAAACTTTCAAATGAGTGATTCAGAGAGCGGCTGAAGATTTAATTCAGCTTCTGCCAAAAGAGACAAAGGAAAGATTTTTATATCATTACTAATAGATTTTCAAAGGGCAAAGTCCTAACATGCCTGCAGTCATTAAAGAATGTCTTTCTACAAATAAAACAAACAACAAAAATCTCTAGTGCCTTCTTTTTATTCTAGCCTGTAGAATTTCTCCTAATGCTTTTAGATATGGCAATTCCGCTTTCTAAAATCCTTTCATGATATCCCCTTCTTTCCACATTTGTCAGAAATCGTTACTCCATATCTGCTTCCCTGTCACCTTTTGTCACTCTGTCTCAGGAATGCTGTGGGAGTGTCCACATGCCTTCTTTGTTCTACTGTCACTCATTGTGTTTTCTCCTTGCTTGGAGGCATTGGTTAAAATGCCAGCAGGACTCTCGAAGCTCTCTGAGAAATCCTTACTCTTGTTCTGAGGTAGCACATTTCTCTCTCCTGGTAACAGCTGATTCCAAACTTTACCAAATGCATCCACCCCCTACCCACCGTTAAATAAAATTTACATGAGGCCATTGATTTGGACGGAGCTCCTGAACTAGGCCCCAACAGACCACATCAAAATGGAGTCATTCGTGCTAAAGTTCCTTGGTACCAAACTAAAAAAGTTGTTTATTTCGCCTTTCAAGAAATCAGGAGAAAAAGACCATTGCCGAGTACCCAAACAGGCCAGTTTTAGCTGGTAGAGTCAGGAAACATCCTATCTTTTAACCCCGCAAGGAAAGTAACCTGATGCTCACCCATCCGCTTTTTGTATTATGCTATATATTTGGTCCTGCTTAGACTGTCTTATAAAAACCAACTGTTCTACCATGCCAATCAGAGCACCTTTTCTAAATTTGTGGAGGAGATGCTGCCCCAATTCCTGTTAAATCTTTAAACTAAATTTGTTAGAGTGTTGCCTTTTGACACCACTCACCCTCATCAACTCTTCACTGTTCACCACTGGTCTATCTTGTACTTCTCTGAGAAAATCAGAAGTCACCAGGTCCGAACTCTGAACTTCGCTTTCTTCCACTCATTTTTATCTGTCCTGGAACTGGTACAATTTCAAAACAAAAGGTGTCTCTAATCTTTTTTTACACTTAAATTATCAGCCTGTGTTTGTAAACTCATTTCCTGTCTCCTCTGGGGACACGCTTTTATCTGATTAGGCCGTATCCACTCTCTTTATACTACCAAAGCCCTCACCATCATTCTTAGAAAGAGCCCCTGGCACAATCTTGACTCTGGACCTGGAGTTTGGAGCTCCTACCCAACTCTGCTCCGCAAATATCAATATTTTATAAAGATTTTCTTCAAACAATACTGTAATTGAAGCCTATAGGCCTTCATTTTAAATGTTATACAACTCGATGATAACATAACAATTTGAATGTAGAGGCAATGGGATGAAGTCTAGGTTTGAGACTGCCTTCCCTGTAAATATTTTAAAAGAATTGGTGGGTACTTTGTGCCCGGGGTACAGAGTGAGAAGGGCATCTGGCTGGGCCCATCCAGGGAGCACACAATGACCTGCTCTCTTTAACAGCCTAAGGCAGCGCTGCACAAACCAGAGACTCCGTACTGACCTTGTGGAGACCAGAACTGAAGCTCCTCCTTAGGACCAAAGAAGTGGGGACCTCATTTCTTGAGAATCTACAATCTGTAATAATGGCATCGCCCACTTTTTTCCTGCCTGGAATGGTAAGAAACTAAAACACGGAACTCTTTCTTTGGTCCAGGAATTGTCCTTATTCTTTCCTTAGATTTTTAAAAAAAAAAAAACAGCTTTATTTAGGTATAATATATACACAACAAAGTGCACATTTCTAGGGTGTGCAATTGAATACATTTTGATACTGTGTTCATACCTCTGAAACCACCACCAGGATGAAGATAGTAGACGTATCTATCATCCTTAAAGGTTTCTTTGTGTCCCTAAATGATAAGAAAACCAATCCATTAACAAATGGATCAAAAATTTGAAGAGATAATTCACCAAAGAATGTAGACAGATGGCAAATAAGCACAGAAAAAGCTGTTCAAAATTATTAGTCATTAGGGAAATGTAAATTAAAACACAAATGGATACCACTATATACCCACAAAAATGACTACAATTAAAAAGTTAAGTGTTAATGAAAATGTGGGGAAGTGTCAGTGGGAATATGAAATGATACAAGCACTTTGGGGACATTTTGGCAGTTTCTTAAAAGTTAAACACACCTTAGGTTTAGAAACAGAGGGCATAGCTTTGTATATTTGTGCCCTATGTGTACTCTAAGAGACTGTGTCTTTAATGAAGACCCACTCTATTGGTAGAAATGGAACTGCTTCCAGTCTTCCCACTTGATCTAGAAAAATATCTCTTAAACAGATTAACACGTACAATTAAAGCTCAGATTTTATTCCATGTGTGATTAGACTGCTTGAAAGAAGGGCAGTAAATATGTAGCACTTATGTTAATTGGTCTCCCATCCTGCAGCTTGCTTACTACCAGTTTATTCTTCATACACCCACCCGCTCTCTATCCAAAACCCTGCGAGTATAACACTCCAACTTTAAAAAGCTTCTATCCTTTGAACAGTAAAAATCCAAAATCTTGAACAAACACAACCGAAGCTCAGCCAACAATCTTTACCTCATTGCTTGCCAATCTACTGTAAAATCTAGTACTATCAAACAAATCTTAATTATCCATTCATGTTATTCTCATGCCTTCCTCCCTCAATGTTTTGAGCCTGCTTTTACCTCTGCATAGACTACTCTTCCTAAATTATCCTCTCCCTCTCCATAAGAGGAATTAACACTCAGTCATTACCCCCAGGACACCCTTCCAAACACCCCTATAAATAAGCTATTCCAGTTTTCTTATTTTGATATTAATATGCTTCTGCCGCTGAACCTGTGAGCCTCAATGCATGGTTGGTTGGTGGTCCAACTCTATCAGAATCATTATCTACTCCAGTTAAAATCCAGATTGCTAGGCCCTAACCCAACCTCAAAATCTCTGAGGGGCGAACGTCGCAATCTATATTTTAGTGACCCTTCCTCATGAAATGTTTGATGGACACACACACAAATGAAAACAACTGCACTCAATTGTGGGCTTTGACTTCTTTATTTTCCCAAAGCTTAGCACAGGGCCTAGTCTAGTATGTGGTCAGTACTCCATAAATATTTTTTAAATATACACCTAGTTACAAAATCTTCATATATTTCAAATACAACATATTTAAATTTGAACTTTTCTTGTCTCTCAAACTATCATTGTTCCCTGCTGTTTAAGTTATTGAAGTCCTTACAGAGCCACCCTGAGCTATTTTCTCTTTTTATCCCCAAATCTATAATTAACCAATACTAATCACTCAGTTAACTAAGATTATGAGTTGCCAGTTTTGGGCTCACTGACAATTTGTCCTTCAGGAACCCACACGCTTTCTTCATTTTAATAACTAGCACAGTTCTTTGGCAAAGGAAGATACTCAATTAATGTTTTTCTTTTAAATTTATAAAATTTTTCCTAATTAAACTAAAGTATTTTTTAAGTAAAAATTGGCTAGGAACCTATAAAGTAGTATAGCACAAATGTTGGCTTAGCCTCACTACTCAAAAATCAATGAAAACTGAGGTCTAAACACAATACATTGTCTTTGAATGATAGGGTTCTTGTTTTTTTTTAAACTTAGGCTTAATCAGTTCTGGTTTATGACTAATATAGGCAACCCTTTTCAATAACAAATGTCTAAAGAGTATCCTGATTCTCTTGGTCTTAGGAAATAAGGTCATCAGCTTCCAAATTTTATTTAAATAGAGACATACACCAACGTTTAATGACTGCCAGAAGTTGTAACTCTTCATCTTCATTGGAAGAATTAGTTAAAATGGAATAATGTTTCCATTTGTATTTTTACTCTACCTGTTGATATTGCAATAATGCCTGCCTTTTAGTATATGATTTTAAAACTTTTCTTTCCTTTTATGGATTTGTTTCACAGGATTTTGCATTTTCAAAGTCCCAATAAGTTGAAATTAACTTTCCATGTGGATATCCCATTTTTTCAACACCCTTTATTGAAGAAACTACCTTTTCCATTTTATGCATTCTTGGCTGTTTTGTCAAAGAACAACTGATTGTAAACTTGTGGATGTATTTCTGGGCTCTCTGTTCTGTGCCATTGGTCTATGTGTCTGATTTTATGACAGCATCATATATATATACATATTTGACACAGAGTCTTGTTCTGTCACCCAAGCTGCAGTACAGCAGTACAAACACGGTTCACTGAAACCTCCACCTCTTGAGTTCAAGTGATCCTCCTACCTCTGCCTCCTGAGCAGCTAGGACCATAGAGGTGCACCGTCATGCCCTGCTAATTTTTTGTAGAGATGGGGGTCTCATAATGTTGCCCAGGCTTGTCTCAAGACAGTATTATGGTATTTTGATTGCTATAACTTGGTAGTATACTTTTGAAGTCAGATACTATGATGCCTCTAGCTTTTTCTTTCTCAAGATTTTTTTGACTAATCAATATCTTTTATGGTTCCACACAAATTTTAGGATTTTTTTTCTATGTCTGTGAAAAATGCCAGTATAATTTTGATAGACATTTTATTGAATTTATAGATGACTTTGGTTTGTATGAACATTTTAACAATATTAATTATTTCAATCTGTGAACACAGTATACCTTTCCATTTGTTTATGTCTTCAATTTCTTTCATCAATACTTTATAGTTTTCAGTACACAAATATTTCACCTTCTTGATTAAAAATGCTTTCATCTCCTTAGTTAAAAAACAACTTATTCCTAAGTATTTTTATGCTATTGTAAATAGGCTTGTTTGCTTAATTTCTCTGTGGTATAAAATCAACTCAACATTGATTAAAGACCTAAACAGAAGACCTAAAAGTGTAAAACTACTAAAAGTAAACATAGGGAAAAATCTTCTTGACATTAGTCTGAGTGGTGATTATTTGCAATTCCGAAAGCACGGATAACTAAAACAAAAATAGACAAATGAGACTGCAGGAAACTAAAAAGTTTCTGGACAGCCAAGAAAACAATCAACAGAGTGAAAAGACAACCTATGGATGACAGACTATATTTGTAAACCATACATCTGAAAAGGAGTTAATATCTCAAATATATAACCATGTTTATTGCACTCCTACTGATTGACAAAGAGCTCAACTCAGTATCAAGAAAGCAACTGGATTTAAAAATAGGCAAAAAAAAAAGTAGACCTTTTTCAAAAGAAGACATACAAATGGCCAACAGGTATATCTTTAAAATGCTTAACATCGCTAATCAGCAAGGAAGTACAAATCAAAACCACTATAAGATATCACCTCATACATTTTACAATGGCTATGATGAAAAAGATAAAAGATAACAAGTTTTGTAAGGATGTGGAGAAAGAGGAACACGTGTACACTGAGGGTGGGAATGTAAATTAGTACAACCATTATGAAAAACAGTGTGGAGTTTCCTCAAAAAAACTAAAAAATAGAATTACCATATGACCCAGCAATCACACTTCTGGCTATATATCCAGAGGAAATTAAATCAGTACCTTGAAGAGACAGCTGCAGTCTCATGTTCATTGCAGCATTATGCACAATAGCCTAGATATGGAATTGACCTAAGTGTCCATCAACAGATGAATGAATAAAGAAAATGCAACATACAAACATATATACATCACACACTCACACACACACACACACACACACACACAGAGGAATGTTATTTCACCTCAAAGAAAGAAGAAAATCCTATCATTTGCAACACTGTAGATGAACCTGGAGGATATTACACTAAGTGAACTAAGCCAGGCATAGAAAGACAAATACTTCATGATCTCACTCATATGCAGAAGCTAAAAAATTGAACTCATAGAAGTAGAGGGTATAATGGTGGATGGTGGTTACTGCGGGTTCGGGGATGGAGAAAGTTGGAAGATATTGGTCAAAGACTACAAAGTTTCAGTTATACAGGATTAGTAAGTTCTGGAGAGCTAATTATACAGCATGATGACCATAGTTGATAATAATATATTGTATACTTGAAACATGTGAAGAGAGTAGATCTTAAATGTTCTCACCACACACAAAAAAAGATAATTATGTGAGATAATGGAGATCTGCTGCATTGATGCAATCATATCACAATGTATAAGGTTATCAAAAGTCATGTTGTACACCTTAAATATTTAATATATATAATTTTATTAGTCAATTATAGCTCAATAAATCTAGGGAAAAGAAATTAAGTGATGCATCTATGGATAATCATTATTCTCTGTAAAATATACATTTAAGTTAATTTTCCTTTTACATCTTTCTTTTTACTTAGGGGTGAGTAGTTGAGTGAATATCATAAAATAAAACAAATATTATTTACTCAGGATATACTCACATAGTCAAGAAACTTTCAAATACCCAGAGAAAGTAATGCTAGATGCACAGCCAGAGAGCTGTAACTGATGTTTCTAAGATTCTGTATTCCCATCTGGGAGATTTAAGGCTAGATATAAAACAGTGTTTACTGAGCTCCTACTTGATTAACAATGAGGACAATTCAAAGATATTTGCCATGAGAATATTACACAAATATACTTTTCATGCTAACTTTATGCAGATCCGTTTTACTGAACAGTTTATGATCTAGTCTGTGAAAATAAATTTTGAGGATTAAATGAGATAATGTCAAGTGACTAGTGGCAGGCCCTCAGTAAATTCCCAATGAATGGTTGCTATTAATATGATTATCCTGAGAACAACCAAATAGAGTAGAGGGCAAGTCCTCCTACTGTTATACCTGTTTTACAGAAGAAGAAACTAAAATCTGTTTTTAAATTTATAGTACCAACTGGAGTGAGACTGATAATTGGAATAACCCCTCCAAACGTCTCCCAAGGATAATTCATAACTCCAGATTTTCAGACGGATATCATCTCCAACTAAGTACGTGCAGATTCTTGAAAAATTTGACCAGCCAAAGGTACTTGCATTCTACCACTTGGGATGACAAGTCAGGCTTCCTAACTGTGGGGTACCTCAAATAACCAACCAACTTGCATATTTAGTTTCCTGCTGATAACATGGAAATTAATACAACTAAAATTTTAGAAGCACCATCATTTACCAATATATAAAGGTCATGTGTTGGACAATATGTGTGTTGATGAAAAGGTAGAATTTCCTAATATCCTTTTCTTTTTTTATTTCTTTTACCTATAAAATTCATTGATCTGAGATGTGAAACAGCATGTGTGTCAGAAAAGAGAAGAAAAAGGAGAGAGCTGTATAGCTATGGGGGCCATAGAAATTGTTACTGAGTCCCTGAAGACCCATAGTGTTGAATCAGTGGTATGGCTTATAACCAACTTCTGCCATCATCACAGATTATCATTAACTCACAAGGGAAAAGACCAAGAAGAGGCTGGGAAGAGAACCTTACACAAGCTTTTCCATGTGTGACACATCCAAGGTCATATGGCTATTAGTGGCCAAGTCAGTACTTGAGACCAGGTCTGACAACCAATCTACTCCTCTATTTCTAGGATATTTAATCAACGTTTACTTACTCTCTTACCTACTCTTCACATCTCATTCTGAATTATATGTCAGATAGACTGAAGACTAAGCCAGAGTTAATATGTTGCCTTACCCATAATAGATAAGCCAAGATTCCCTTTTAATTTTCTTAACATGTTGCTCTCCTGTTGCAAGTAATTTGTGTTTTGGTTGTAAGGACAAACTAGAGAGGGATAAAAAGAAATCAGTACTCTTTGATAACAGTTATATGGAAACAAGAATATATTTCAAGGAGTGTTTTAAACTATCAGGCATAGAATGTAACAAGTGTTGACTTTCCTAAAAGACATTTGAGTAATTCCAACTGCCATTTGGGGTGGGATGGTCGCTGGACAAGATTGAATCACGCAGAGTAAAATAATTTTAAAGTATTCTATTTTCACGTTTAAAACAACATTATAATGCAAACCATTTTTCCATGATGCTAAAAAAAATTCTCACTTTATTCTGGAATGTGGATGCTAAAGATGTGTGCTCTGTTTTTTGCTGGTGGCGTTCTACTGAGGGGAGTTTTAAGGTTGTTAGGGGCAGAGACAATGTCACCTACTTCATGTTTGGGGCATGTAGGGAGTTCTCAGTGAACAATGGTCTCGTTAAATCTATAATTAGAGGAAATAAGAATGGCAAGAATAAAATAAAATACTCAGATATGTTTCTTCCCCATTGCCAGAATCATGTTAGTCACTAGTTTTCTACTTGTTTTCTGGGAAGAGCTGGGTACATTGCCTCCTACATGCACCCAACACTCCTATTACAGCAAAGTATTAGCAACAATATGAATGGCAGTGGCTAACATTTACAGAGTACCTTCAAATGTAACGATAACTTAAACCATTTGTAAATATTCTCACATTAACCTGCAAAGCAGAATATTTTTTTATTGCTCAGCAACCACATAAAATTAACTATCCTGCAAGGTCACACAGCTAGAGAAGCAGTACTGTGTGATATTGAAGCACAGGGACTACAGTCGTGTATTCAAGACCCAACTCCTCCAATTTCTACTGGAAGTTGCTTTACCTCTCTAAGGTTTCATTTACTGACTACAAAATGCATATTGTAATTTTCTCTTTCCCATTAGATTCTTGTGAGGATTGAGTGAGATAGTCAATGGAAAGAACTTAGCAAAGTGATTGAGATGTATATATAAAACGCTTAAAACAATATTGCAATGCAAACCATTTATCCATGATGCTAAAAAAATTCTCACTTTATTTTAGATCATGGATGCTAAAGATGTGTGCTGTTTTTTGCTGGTGGCATTCTACTGAGGGGAGTTTTAAGGTATATATATAGTTATATATATATATAAAATAAATACACATATGTATATACATACACACATGCACATACATGTATGTAGAAAAACACTAAGGCCTGTGTTTCCAGTCATGCTAGATCTCAAAAACTTGTGATTCTCCTAAGGTACTATGCTCTCTCTTCATATCTATGCTTTTGCTAATTTATGTGCCTTTCACCATCTAATATTTCATTTCTCAGACTACAATATGGGCAAAGATAACTATTCTCTTATTCATTTTTCAAGTCTAAGAATAGCTTATTCAAAATCATCCCTGCCTCCCAAAACTAAGCTCTGTCCCATAGAATCCAGGATATTATTTCTCCCAAATTACTTATTGCATATTGTAACATATAACATGTTCCTACTTGTCTGTGTCAATCAATAAACTGTGAGGTCCTCAAGCACAAGAACTATATCCTTTTACTTAGTGTCCCTCAACACCCAACACATGGCCTGAGCTGTGGAATATAAGCAATATATATTGGAAGGATGGACAAATTGAGACAGGGATGCACACAGGAAATAGTTGAGCCATTGATGCTGCCATCCATGTGGATATTCCAAGTTGAAGTGAGCAGGCACTGAACAGAAAAGAGACACTCAACAAACATGTTATGGTAGCTGCATTTATCTGCTTTCCTTCCCATGGGGCAAAGGCCAAAAGCTGTAGAAAGCAATGCATATGTATAAAGAATTTGGAATCTCTCCTTCCCCTCTCAAGTCATTGGAAACCTAAGTTTACCTCAAAGCATGGAAGCTAGACCCGCCCCACACTAGAGTAATGAATGGCAGTATTGTCTACAAATCACTCAGAGTTCCTCAGAGAGATGGACAGTGGTCCTGAGCAGTGCTTCTCAAACTCTATGGACAATGTCCATAGAGTCAAACGGACTCTATTTGGCAATGTCAAAATGTACATGCTGATTTGGTTGTTATGGAAATGCACAGTTTTTATTAGACTGCACTTTGTCAGGGAAGGAATGTTACACAAGTTGTAGACTGTACTGGCCAGGATTTTTTGGAGAAACAGAACCAATAGGATTCATAGAGATGGATAAATGAGCAGCAGCTTATTAGAGGAATTGACTCACATGGTTATGGAGGCTGAGAAACCTCAGGCCAGGCCACCTGCAAGCTGGAGAACCAAGAAAGCCAGTAACATGGCAGATTCCGAGTTCAAAGGCCTGTGAACCAAGGAAGCCAATAACATCACTCTCAGTCTGAAGCCAAAGGCCTGAGAACCTGGTGGAGGATGTAGGAGTTGTGGGGGCAGTTCTTGTCCAAAAGTAGAAGAAGAAAGATGTCCCAGCTCACTAAGAGAGAAAGAACCCACCTTTCCCCTGCCTTTTATTCTATCTGGGCCCTCAACCAATTAGTGGTGCCTGCCCACATTGGGTGAGGGCATCTCCTCTCTGCTCAGTGCACTGAGTCAAATGCCAATCTCTTCTGGAAACACCCTCACAGATATACCTAAAAATAATGCTTTACTGGTTCTCTGGGTATTCCTTAGCCCAGTCAAGTAGACACCTAAAATTAAATGTCTCATGGGCAATGTTCAAAAACCAAAAAAAAAAAAAAAAAAAAAAAAAAAAAAAATGAGACTTTTTTTCTAGACCAGTGTTTCTCAACTTTAGCTGCACATTTGAAAGACCTGGGAAGCTCTGTAAAAAAAAAAAAAAAAATATATATATATATATATATATACACACACACACACACACACACACACACATATATATATACACACACACACACACATATATATATATATATAAAAAATATCAACCCAACTATCATCTCTGCCTCCTCTCTCATCAATTGATCTTAGTTTGGGGGAATCTTCTTTCAAGTGGTTCTAATGAAAAGCCTGTGGGGGAGCCACTACCCTACCAGTCAACCAGCATCACTCAAAATCTAGTCCAAGTCCTGGTGTGGCTCAAACTGTTTCTAGCTGGTTCATGACGAGATAAGTACTGAAACTGAGAGTAAGTGTGTCTTAATCTCTTCAGGCTACTCTAGAAAAATAACACAGATTAAGTGACTCATAAACAACAGAAATTCATTTCTCACATTCTGGAGACTGGGCAGTCAGAAATCAAGCCACCAGCAGATTTGTTGAGTAGTGAAGGCCCATTTCCTGGTTCATAGATGGCACCTTCTCATTATGTCCTCACATTGTGGAATGGCAAGGCCATAGGGCCTCTTTTGTAAGGGTGCTGATCCCATTCATCAGGACTCTATCCTTATAATCACATCATCTTCAGAAGCCCTATCACATTTATGACTAGGTTTCAACGCATGAATTTGGGGTGGACATAAACATTCAGACCATAACAAAGTGTTCAGAAACTTTTATAGCAATATGACAAATTAAGTTTATTCTTAATTGAATGGAATAATAAAAACAGATGGATTAGTGAAAAAACAATAGTTGGCTTATAAAGAAATACATTGAAACCCCCTGAAGGAATGGTCTAAATCACTAAACATATGCATCTCTGGAAGTGAGGATATACTGGGCCCCTTCTTTAAGCTGTTGTGTCTTAAAGCTGAAATATTAACTTCAGTGATAAATTCCTCAGGCAGAGCATTGGCACCTGGGTACAACAGGGTTAAAGAGCAGGAGTGGGGTAGGTGGGGTTACAAACCAGGAACACATGCCCTCCAAGTTAGATAGCTTTTTTTTCTCTTTAATTGCCCTTAAAACACACACGCTCTCACATAACACAGAAGGTGAGAGCTGAATGAAGTTTTCTGGGTAATGGCATGAAATGTTTTCCTTATGAGAAGTGGTGTTGAGTTACAGCGTGCAGACGGAGAACGGGGAGGAGAGAAACAGCAGCCTCAATCTGGCCCCCACCTTTTCTTGGGCTTGTAGGAAGGTGGACATGGGCTCCCGGAGACAAGACAAGTAATACGTTGAACTGTTCGGTGGCTGGAATCAACTTTTCCTGGAGTAACCTAAGGCCAGTGTTTACCAGAACTTAGCTAGGGCCAGCCAAGCAGGCACAGATGCTCTGCTATGAAATGCCACGCAGGCAGAGACTGACAAGCGGTAGGAGCTGAGCTTTCCCCTTGGACTGCTGCTTCCTGCTGTGTTCAGGGGAGGGGGTCACTTTCTGGCAACTCTGCTGCTGCTGCTGCTGCTGCTGCTGCTGCTGCTGCTGCTGCTGCTGCTACTTCAACTCCCTCTCCACTCAAGGTAAGCAGGCTAAGGGAGGGCAGGCTGCTAGGGAAAGCTTTGTACCATGAACAGGATCCGAAAGTTTTTCCGAGGAAGTGGGCGAGTCTTGGCATTTATCTTTGTAGCTTCTGTCATCTGGCTGCTCTTTGACATGGCAGCTCTCCGCCTCTCATTCAATGAGATCAACACTCGGGTCATCAAGGAAGACATTGTGAGGAGGGAGCGGATAGGATTCAGAGTTCAGCCAGACCAAGTGAAAATTTTTTACAGCAGCATAAAAGAGATGAAACCTCCCCTAAAGGGACATGGGAAAGGGGCACGGGGCAAAGAGAACTTTAGAAAAACTGAGGAGAGTGTGCTCAAGGTTGAGGTGGACTTGGACCAAACCCAGAGGGAAAGAAAAATGCAGAATGCCCTGGGAAGGGGCAAGGTTGTACCGTTGTGGCATCCTGCACATCTGCAGACCCTCCCTGTGCCTCCTCACAAGCAGAAGACAGAAGGGAGAGGCACCAACCCTGAAGCCTCCTCTCACCAGGGGACACCAAAGCAAATGACAGCTCAGGGGGCTCCAAAAACCTCATTCATAGCAGCAAAAGGAACTCCATTAGTCAAAATATCAGCACACATGGGACGTGTCAGTTTAAAACAGGAGCCCCTGAAGAGTCATAGTCCCAGCAGTGACACATCAAAACTAGCAGCTGAAAGGGACTTGAATGTGACCATCAGTCTTAGTACTGACAGACCAAAGAAGCGATCACAGGCAGTAGCAAAAGAGAGGGCACACCCTGCCAGCACAGCAGAGCCGAAGTCTGGGGAAGTCATGGCCTTAAACAAAACTAAGTCTCAGAGCAAAGAAGTCAATGCAAATAAACACAAGGCCAATACGAGTCTTCCTTTTCTTAAGTTCATTGTCAATTCAAATCGCTTAAGGAAGCAATCTATTAATGAGACACATTTGGGAAGTCTGTCAAAGGACGATGGAGCTAGAGGGGCTCATGGGAAGAAACTCAATTTCTCTGAAAGCCATGTTGTGATTATAACCAAAGAAGAAGAGCAAAAGGCAGACCCCAAGGAGGTCTCCAATTCTAAAACCAAAACTGTATTTCCTAAAGTATTGGGTAAAAGCCAAGGTAAACACATTTCCAGGAATAGAAGTGAAATGTCTTTCTCTTCTCTTGCTCCACATAGAGTACCACTGTCCCAAACTAACCATGCTTTAGCTGGAGGGCTAAAGCCGGCAAAAATCAACATAACTGCCAAAGCCCCCTTTACAGAATACAACCAGAGTCATACAAAAGCCCTTTTACCTGAAGACAGTGGAATGCACCAGGTGTTAAGAATTGATGTGACGCTTTCTCCAAGGGACCCCAAAGCTCCAGGGCAGTTTGGGCGTCCTGTAGTTGTCCCCCATGGAAAGGAGAAGGAGGCAGAAAGAAGATGGAAAGAAGGGAACTTCAATGTCTACCTTAGCGATTTGATCCCAGTGGATAGAGCCATTGAAGACACCAGACCTGCTGGGTAAGACCTATTTCTCTTCTCTTTCCTCAACCCCAAGTGCTTTGGTTCTTATATAGAGAGAATTTATTGCTAGATAATTCCGTGTGGTTTTTTGTCACCTAGAGAATTAAAGAAACATTAATCATTGGATATCATTCAAATATTTCACCAACTACACAGAGAAAAAATTCTCATATCAGCAGTTGCAGAGTTCTCATTCTCTGAGACTTTGGTCCCCACCATTAGCTCATGTTCAATTTCCTTCTCTCTGTTGAAAACCTGTTAAAATGATTAGATGAACTCAGTTCATAATAACGTATATATAAATGGTAGAGCTTAAAGTGTAATTCCATTAGAATGGTGACAAGGAAGTGAATTCCCAATTTTGGAGCTTTTCATTATTAGCAAGTTTGTCAGGAATATATTTGGGAAAGAAGCACACAGAAGGACTCTTCTAGGCCTCCCTGGAATCATATCTCAGCCAGCAGAATTCTGCCTAATCATGAGTAATGATAACCAGGATAGCAAGAGAAGAAGTGACTTTACTCCCTAAAATTTAATGTCTTTTATAGATGGAGATGGTAGACATTTCAGGAGATCAGTTACATAGGAATAATAATGTTGGAAAAAGTCAATCAGTCCATACCAGCAAACACCTACAGGAGGTATAAAAAGCATAATAATAATCACTTCTATTTGTAGACATTCACTATTCACAAAGAACCTGCATACATATAGATGAACTCCTTATGAGCCCTGGAAAGGAGGAGGCTGGCATTATGGTTCAAATTAACAAGCTGGCAAGGGCGCTCAGAAGTTACAACACTTTCTCAAAGTAATGCAGTTCTAAAGCTGCCCAGTGGACCTTCAGGAACCAGTCCTTCAAAAAGTTAAATTCCTGTATCACCAGATGTGGATCAAAGCATATAGATATTTAATCTGATTCAAATATAATTATGTTCCTGGCATTTTTTTTTCTTGGCCCACTGATAAGTGAAAGTACTCAATAGCCGTATTTCAATATCTGTTAACTCAGTTCCCTGAGTCAAACAATATTTGCCAGGAAGTCGGATTGGGGAATGTCAAGATTGAGACTTAGCACACGTGGCATGTAAACAATGGCCTTGTGGCTTCTGTAGAAAATTCTTCTTTGTGATCTAGGTAGTCAGCATTACACTTTAGTCGGTGTTACTAGGAGGAAGGCAGATACAGGGGAAGCTTTATCCATATTAGAAAGAAGAGTCTCTACATTGTGACGTCGCTACAACCAGGTCATTTTCCATCTCTTAGCCGTCAGCAAATGGCTATCAGCCATGCACTGCTTAGGTCAAGCACTGTGCCATTCACGCTTCTCACCCTGGTGATAATCACAGCCTTGAGGAGAACACAGACATACTCAAAGATGAGGAAACTGAGGCCCTGGGATGCTAGATTGCCTGTGGTCACAAAGCTAGTCATTGTAGATAAATGATTAAAATTCATGCTCAAAATTATGCTGCATTCTTCTCCATCTCTTGCCAATCTCCCCTCAAAAAGGATCCTAAAAATTATGTTGGCCCAGCTCTAATCTAAAGTCCTGTGTATCACAGGATTACACTTGCCAGCTTTGAACAGAAAGTGCAGGGAAATGAAGTAGCTGTTAAAGGAGTTTCATTTTAACATGCCCTTATTGACCCAGCAGGCTGCTAGGGAGTCTGGGGAGGAATTAGACACTGCACAGAAGCACAAGCTCCAGTTCCAAACCAGAGAAAAGGCACATGTGTGGCGGGGTGAGGGTGCCCAAAGCAAGTAATAACAATGTTATCACCAGTGGGGCTCACTGAAGGCTCAGTGGCTCCCAGTGCTTTTTAGTTTCTATACTTTGGTCTGTAGAAGGTAAGCATTGCAGCCCAGGAAAGTTATAGTCAGGCTCTGTCCTCTGTCTTCTGAAGGAGGTTGTCCCAACTGTAGGAAAAACTGACACGTGTGCTTGAGAGGATGAGTCAGAGAGCATGTGGCCAGGCCTCCTCCCTCTTATCACATAACCCACCTTGGCTAAATATAGGCGTGTTCTCAAGCTGCCTGGCGGATGCTACGCTCCACTCAGGAGTCTACCACCAGGGATCCTGGACCTGGGGCCTCCCAAAGTATTTTTCAGTCCTTTTGTAGCCCTCTTCTTTGAAAGAGGATAAATCATTTTTTATTCTTTTATCCAAACACCTTGACTATAAATATGTGTAAATTATGTATTCATGCAGATAAAGGTTAAAGAAAATACGATCAAAAAACATTTGATTCATCAGGTTGGCAAGATTTGGAGTGGTTTTTTTTTTTTTTTTTTTTCTTTTTTTACTTTGGATTTATTTATTTTCAGCCTTGCTCAAAATGTGTTTGAGGTAGCTGCTTACAGGAACGCACGCAATAAGATTTTTTAAGATGATAAGTTTTCAAAGTCAGCATAAGGGGAAATTGTTACAAAACAGAATAAGAAAATGAGTATGTGTGTGTGAAAGAGAGAGAGAAACAACTATAAGAACACAAGAGGGCTAGCTTAAAATTAGCTGAAGTAGCATCCTACTGCAACCTTTAAATTTTGAGAGTTTTGGAGAATATCTTCCTTATTGGCCTATTCATTTCCCCAAAATCCACTGTTATAGATGAATTAACACATAACTGGCATATCACTACTGCTCATTGAATACAGAATGCACCAAAAAATGTAAAAAACAACAACAACAACAACAACAAAAACCACACACACAGATTTGGTATAATCATTTAAATTCAACTTCCCCCAGTGAAGATAATAACTAGTCAGTAGTTAACATCATTTAAAGATGAATTAGCTGATGTGCTAGGTTGAGGTTACCATTAAGAAGTAGAGGACAGGCATGGTGGCTCACACCTCTAATCTCAGCACTTTGGGAGGCACGGTTGGAGAATCCCTTGAGCCCAGGAGTTTGAGATCAGCCTGGGCAATATAGTGAGACCTCATCACTACAAAAAGTTTAAAAATTACCCATGGGTGGTGGTGCATGCCTGTAGTCTCAGCCACTCAGGAGGCTGAGGTGGGAGGATCACTTGAGCCTGAGAGGTCGAGGTTGCAGTGAACCAAGATTGTGCCACTGCACAATAGCCTAGGTGACAGAATAAGACCTTGTCGCAGAAAACAACAACAACAACCAAAGCAGAGGAGACAGGCAGGGATTTCCAGGACAACTTCTCTTACTCTAGTTCTAAAATCAGATTCTCTTTTCCAAACCTACTCTTTCCTCCTTTTTCTCTTGAGTCCCAAAGGACCATTGCTAAAATGTTAAGATGCAATTTCATACCTCTTTTCTAAAGCACAAGAACTCCTTTCTGTTCTCAGGGTTACTCACACTGTCCTTTTCTGTCTGCCCATGTTTCTCCCCTTGGTGGTATAGCAATAGCACCCCGCACATGACATTTTCTCCAAGCTGGGCCCTCAGCATGAGAAAAGCTAATCTCTTTGCTCTTCTCCACCCATTATGGTTGTAACCATCCACTGAAGTTTACATTCACTGGTCCCTTCCCACAACCTCCCTCCATCCTCACCATTCTCTTGCACACATTCTAATCCAACATTACTCAAAATTCAACTGTGGCTTCCCTCCACCTGGACCATGAGGTCGCTGTGACCTCTAAATTGCAATTACTCTTAGTGTACACAGGCATCCTAGTTACTGAAACACTCTTTACTGCGTCTGTTTTGTCTCCTTAGTGAAATTATAAGCTTCTGAAGGAAACTCTGTCTTTAGCTTTATTTTGTACTCCTTTAGCACTGATCACAGTGCTGTGCATTCAGAAGCAACAGGTTTACACAGTATGAATTTAAAATTTGTTTCTCTGAATTTGTTTCTCTGAAATGATTTTTGAACATTGATACTACCTTGAAAATAATCAAAAGGTAGCAATTCAAATGAAACCTGCAACAAGTCTATTTATAAATTATTAATGACTTCTTAATTTTTCATTATGAATATATGGAATATATTAAAATCTGATTTAAGGCAAACACATTCTGTTTAACGCTATGATCTATTCATTAATTCATGTTTATTCCTTATTTTATATTTTTGTTATTGTTTTGGTTCTTAATTTTAATGTTTTGGCTTTCAAGAGAGGAAAGCCTATTTTATTTACAAGAATGTTTTATGTCAGCATGTAAAATACAACTTCATTGTTGCCTAGAAATTTTGCCTATAAAATTTGCTTGAAATAAAATGCTTTTTTGACAGTTAAAGTTCCATATTTAATCTTTTTTTAATTAAAAGCTAATCTTTTCAGTTCTTGCTCCTAATGATTGAAGTTTGTTTCTGTCAGCAACAATCAACGCACATACACATACACATACACACACACACACATGCACACACATATGTAAACACAGGTTTTGCTAAAATGTGATCCTGTGCAGGGCAATTCTACTTGGAGAAGTCTGTCTTCTGGCCTGAAGCTATAGTTAAGATGGAACTCCAAAAATGAACTTATTTTAAGAGTGCACTTCCTGAATCTGAATTTAGAGAAAAATGACTCAAAGGAATTTTTGCTGCCAGCATTCAGTTTTTAAAGTACAATAAGAATTCTGGCGTGCTTGTCTGCCACTGCTGTGTCCTCATAATGTTACTCAATTGCTTAATTTAATGCTTTGCTTTCCCTACAAAACTCTGGCAAGCCCCTCAATAAAGCAATTAAAATGGGTCTTTATTCTCTTAGCCCAGAGCCAGGACTGTCAACCAATAATTTGATTCCTTCCTACACAGCTAAAGAAAGGTTTTTTTGGCACATTTGAAAAGCAAAAGATAGCACCATGCATTTGCCACAAACCAATCTAAATTACTGAGGGGAAAGAAAAACTTTCTGGAACCTTAATTTTGATCCTAGTAGGGTCAGAAACTATAACTGATGAGTTACTGGAGGAGGAAGGGGAGGAGCAGGAGGATACAGAAGAGAGAAAATAAAGTGATCAGGTATCCTCCCAAACTTTGAGCTTCTAAAAGTTTATCAGACTGAGAGAAAAAAAGAAACTTTAAAGTTAAATTAAATTTAAATTTGGGATTTAATTTTATCCCAAGATGGGATACAAATCTTAATTGATGAAACGAACATGCTTTTGTGACTAATAGCGATTGGAGAATATTAATTAAAATTCATTGGAGAAGCTATGAGATCTCCTTGAGAAACTAATTGGAGGCAGGAAAAAAAAACCTCACAAGATGAATTCAAAAGGATTTACTTCCTGCTTTCACCTCTATGGGTAAAAGCAATGCAGTGGTGCCTTTTGAATAGTGTGTACGTGTTCATTTTTGTGGGCACGTGCGTGCATTTGTGAACATATGCATGTGTTTGTGTGTTAGGGCACAGTGCTCTATTTCACTCAAAAGTCATGTAGGAGATCAGGAAATAAAAAGGAAAACTTGTTAAAAGGTTCAGACTAGACTGTAACATAATGAAGGTGAAATATGGCCAAGGGACAATGAACTGGGCCTTTAAATACTTTTCTTTATCCCACTCTCCTTATAACAAAGGGAGTAACAAAGACAACAAAGATCAGAGGAAAAGAATGGAAAGCACAATTCTGCCTCTAGTTCAAAGAGAAGAAAACAGCTAAACGGTGCCTAATGAATATAAAACTGAGAAATGTTAAAGCGAATTCCTGACTTTTCCTCCTAAATACTGTGAAAGCCCTAGAAACACTCCTGGGAGAGAGTAGTTAATAAATGCAGGAATTTGAAAGAAGTATACTTTTTCATATACTGAACACAGGGCCCAATTTAACCATCAGCATAATATATCAAACTCTTGCTGTAATATTGCCCTGGTACTCTTGGCCCTGAAAATAACTTCCTATTGGGCTTTTCTGGCTGATCCAATCAGAACGGAGCTTCTCAAGAGAGAAACAACTTTTTTGCTCAAGGTTCAGAAAATTCAGAGAAAATAGCAATGTTTAGAAGCTGTATTTTGCTGTTTGCTTTCGAAATGAAAGGAGCTTTTTAGAGTCTCCTGGAAAAACAGCTATATCATACCAAACTCACGTACCTTCTCAGTTGGCCTTGCTTCTAAAATGTTGATAATATGGACAAGTGTGAGAAGCAGCAATGTGAGGAAACAGTGTTTACAAAGGTCTTCACAACTTGCCTTCTCGTTTAATCCTTAAAACAATTCCTCAAGGTAGATACTATCATCATCCCGGCTTTACCTATAGAAAAACTGAGACAGAGGAAGCTGAGGTTTCAGGTAACAGCAGATATTTCAGACAGTGGCAGTTCATTTCATTGCACATGATATTTGCTCATTGCCTATCAATCAGGAGCGGTGCACCATGCCGGGCAGTTGAGGCCTTTATCCTTCAGGCATATTATTTCATCTGATCCTTCTGGCCATGCCAGATTAGCAAAGTGTTACGTCTCTTTATTAACAGATGAGAGGGGGAAAGAGAGCAAATGGTAATGTAACTTGCCCAAGGCCTCACAGCTCACAAGTGCCAAAGTTGGGACCCAACCTCTAGTTTTCTGATTCTTCCTCACTCAGTAATAATTCCACTGCACCAGTCTGGTTCCCTCTCCACCCCCAGCAACTCTCCCCATGTAGTGACCATCATCACCTGCACCTCTCCTTGACTTGCCAAGGCCCTGTGCATAAAGGGGAATCCCTCCACTGCTCAGCTTCACACACAAAAGAAGTGCTTAGTTTTGTTTCAGTCAGTGATGTGTGTGTATGCATATATGTATGCATGTAGACTTACGTTTGCATGTGTGTGTGTATTCTAAGCAATCCTCATAGCAACACTATGAGATATTAACTTTCATATGTTTTACAGTTGAGAAGGGTGAGACTGTAAAAGAATAAATGATTTATCCACTGTCCCAGCAAGCTAATAGCAAATTTGGGATTCAAAAGAAAATTTCCCAATTTTTAATTCTTTCCACAGGTGACAGCTCCTCCTTCCTTTGTTTCCTTATAGTCATATGACTTTGGCAGAAATTAAAACACCTCTCTTCCTTATACATGGGTAAGAGATGCATGAGGGGAGTTAAGTTTGCATGACATGTACCTCATCAGAGAAAAAAATATAGAAAACCATTTCCTATACAGCACTAAGCAAAGGTGATTCTTTAAAACTGGGCCATAACACAGCCCTGCAGTGAACAAAGCTCTCAGGACTGCTACTGCGCAGTATGGCATCAGAGCATGGTCATAGACTTCAAGGCATGTACAGCAAAATGTGATGCAGAAACACAGGGGACTATTGGGGAAAAGGAGATAAAAGGCTAAACCTGAACTGGGAGAGACAGAAATGTTTGAGCTGCAACCTGAAAGAGTAGAGAGTCAGAGAAATGGAGAAAACAGTGAAAAGGATGATCCATTGAGAAACTGAGGAAATCTGACATGGGTTGCAGGAGAGCAATGAGGATGTAAATGAGGCCATAGAAGTAAGTAGAGTCCAGATCACTCAGGACCTTGTTCAAGTTCTTCTAAGGGCCAGTGGGAAATCATTAAGGGATTTAAAACCATAGAAATAACAATTTAATTTGCCTTTTCTCAGGGGACTTATGACCCAAAGGAAAGCACTTACAGGTAAATGCTAAAGTTGCATAGAAAACCACAGAATGTTAATACTAGGTGAAGATTTGAAAGTTATCTAATCTAGTCCTTTATGTTACAGAGAAGGTTCCAGGAGAAAAATGACTTGCCCAAGGTCATACACAGCAGGAAAGACAGAACATCCCCACCTAGTACTATTTCTGTCACATCACACCACCTCCTCCTCTTCTCCCTGCCATCCCAATTTCACTGTGACAGCTTCCTGCTCAAAATAGACTATTGTTGAAGTGGTGAATGTTGATGCTGGTGGCTTATATTTCTAAGCCTGAGTCCTGTCACTTTGATGACTCTACATTTACCACGGCAACCACGGCCGCAGTTGGCTAAGAACTTTGGAGTAGAAGTGATGAGTGTGACTTAAATTTTCTGAGTCAGTAGCCAGGTGATTTTGACTGAATGTCACGGATAGTCTACCCTAGAAAGAACAAAACATGAAAGTACAATTTTTATATCGCTGTACCATCTTATCAGTGAGAGGGAAAGCGGCCCCAAACAATTCTAAGGTCTGGGAGAAAAGAATACAATTCCAGGCAGAGCTCTTCAGCTGTGTGCTCAATTCTCCTCCTGATGTTCCTGAGATACCAGCGCTTGGGGAGTGAAGGCCCCTGAAGGCTCACATCAAGGCAGTAGTTGAATTGCAAATAGAAGTTAAGAAAATATTCTCCTTGACCTTCTGTTCAAACCTGTGAAGCCTGAGACTTGACCCACATAGTACATCTTGACTGTCTCGGAATAAAATGAAAAATTCATAGAAATGAGAGAATGTTATCATTCTCTCAATCTTAGGATTTAAAACCTTCTCTATTTGATAGGCTACATTCAAATCAGGTTAGTGGCTCAGCATACAGCACACAGAAGCCAGGAGGGTGGGACACGTCACTTTCTGGGTCTCTCGATAAATGATTGAGCACTTGACAGATTCAGATTAGACGACTGCCTCAGAAAAGGGCAGTGTGTGTTATGCCCAGACCGTTTATTCCCCGAAGAAGACCACCAGAGTCCAGAGTCAAAGCTAAGCAGCAAGGATCTTTATTACAGGTTCGAACCTGGAACTCTCCCTCGCTCGTGAAACGAGACGGGCAGGAGAGCTCCCCCACTGAGCTCCGAGCAGTGTTATATAGTCTAAGAAAAGTGGGCATAGAGTTATTATACAAATCAGATATATGATTGGCTAGTGTTTGAACAAGGCGATTTGGCTAACTATGATTGGTTCCCGCCATTTCTGATATTTTGGTTCAAACTTTGAGGCGGGAGAGCAGGTTTATGGCAGCAAGAGTTTATCTTACTTAAACACGTCTTGTGACCTTGCCTCAGAACTTACAAAATCTCTGGTATGTGCAAAACAAAATCTCTGGTACGTGCAGAAAACCAGGTACTCACAGAACTTACGAAATCTCTGGTATGTGCAAAGATTAGAGAGCAGAACAAGGGTGTAGCGGGTGGGGGACAGGTACACATCTATCTTTGTGTCCTTTCATGTGCTCCGTCAAAATGTGTGTATTTGCATTATGGGTAATCATAGGTTCTCACATGAGTTTTTCAGCATGAAGCTTACAAAATATTTTTACATCCATTATCTCATCAAATCTTCATCACCGTTCTGTGATGAAGGCATTGTAATCTTCATCCTAAAAGTGAGGAAACTAAGGTTCTAGGAGCCTAACTCACTTGCCCATGGCCATAGGGCCAATAAATGCTAGAATGAACAGAAAACTTAGTCCCTCGTCATCTTTCTCAAGTCCAGGGTCTTTCTGTCCACCACAGTAGTATGTCAGCTAAGTGTAGGATAGTGAAACTCCCCACATTAGAGGCCCCATTTGTTTTTAGAACTTGGATTGGCTACAGTAATCTAAGCATAGATTCCCCCCACACGAAACAGATTAGATTAATTTTTAAGTATAGCATGGGACCAGTAGACTCTAAATACCTAATCTGTTTAATAAATAGGCATATAGAATATAAATGTGATTTCCTAGCCTCAAAAAAGTTACAAACCTAGAAATATCTGGCATTCAAATTAGACTTTAGCAGCAATTCCTCCTCCCACGATATAGGCAGAAATTAAGGGAAAATTGGAATAAAGGAAACTTGCTTGAATTAAGTTGGTGTAGGATAACTTGAAATGGTTTTTACAACCTATGCCAACTAGATGACGTAGTGTCTGTCCAGAATATTCTCCATTCGCCTCAAGCCCCTACCCTATTACAATAGCAAGTAACCTTCCTTCCAGTATGAAAGACTGGAGTAAGAGTTTAAAATGCTGAAAACTTTGCTGGGGTTTCCCACTGTTCCTTTGAATGAAACAAGCACACTAGTTTTTCTAGATACCCGGAAACATGTTTAATCTGTTTAGTAATGCAGGAGAACAGGCCTCTGTAAATGTTAGAATGCCTTGACATGTCAGTGACCCCAAAGCAAGGCACACCCTGAAACTTTGTATTGGAAATCTCTGGCATCTCTTTCTGTCATCCTATAATATTGCTTTTACCAGGCACTAATATGATCTGTACTATATAATCTTCCACAGAATTTTCTTCATTGTAATTCTTTAAACACATCTAAGATATAAATTTGTCAACAATTGGCAGAGGTGCTACTTATTTGTTGGGATATTAGCATCTAGTGCAATCCCTCATGATCTACCCATGTAGGGTACTAATGGTGAAATTAAGGCACCATGACACATTGGGGGAATGGAGGATTAGATATTTGGTGATTAGAGGTGTCTTCCCCAAATCTGTCAAATTTCTGAGAGTTTTTCTTACCTCCAATTTCAGACTGTCTAGCAATTTTTAGAACTTCCTTCTAAAAAAGACAAAAACTCTACTAATTTAAAATATAGGAAGAGTCATTTGCATGAGCCTGCTTAGTTAACTCCTTCTCATACAATTCCTTTTGTCACTGGATGTTTCTAAGATCAACCAAATTTTAACCACAAAGCAACTCTCAGGACTTCACAGCGGGGCTTGTTGGTTTATGCAGAATTTGTGTAATTGACTCTTTCTTTTTAGAATTGATTAGATTTTTTTTCAGCACCAAATACCGTTAAAAAAATTTAAGTGTGAAATGTGTGAAATAATTTCTCATTAATTTATATTCTAAAATTAGAGAAGAGGAAGTCATAGGCCGTAGCTGTTTTCTTCTGTACCCTCCCTTTCACTCAGGCTATTATACTTCTCTTAGCTTTACTTCCTCTTTCCCTGACCCAGAGCTCATCCCAGAATATTCAACCACCTTACACCAGTCCCCTCAAACCTCACTACCCATTCTCTTTCTACTTCATGTGCTTTGATGTCCCTTAGACTCATATTAATCCAGCAATTTGCTTTATCTCTTCTTACACTCAGGCTGGCAGGCACTGGTGGAGCAAATCATATATTGAAATTTCATAAAATTTTGGCATCTCCAGTTTCAGAAAAGCGCTCACTGCCCATCTGAAATCCTAGCTAGCTGGCTAGTATTCTCTCCCATTGCCCATAGTATATGTCTAAAATATTCTCCATTCTCCTCAAGCCCCTAGCTTATTACATTAACAGATAACCTTTCCTCCAGTATGAGCTACGGCTATTTTCAACTTCTCATCCCATGTGCATAAATATATTTGTATACATTACCACCATTTTGTACTTTCTATCTCAAAGGGAAATATTTCTTCCACTATTTTGGCTTTAAATTTAAGCTCCATCTCATCTCCATCCATCCATTCATGCATTCAATACATATTTATCAAATATTTATTGTGTAATTGTGCTGGAAGCTTGTGGTACTGCAGTAGGCAAGGCAGATTTGTCCTGCCCTCAGAAAATTTTGGATGCAGAAGATAAGGAAATAAGATTGATAAATGAATGCTATGACAGAAACACAGGTGACTGCAATAGGGAATAATAAAAGAATACCTAAATTTTGAGAGGGTAGTCAGAGACGGCATCTCTGTGAAGGGAATATTTAAGATAGGAACTAAATGAACAGAAGCAGCCAGCCACGAAGATATGGGAAGGGTAGCAAAAATGCTAGAAGTTAAGCAAATAACAAAAGCTGGAGCATTCTTCTAGGAACTGAAAGAAGGCCAAGGTGGAGTGTGTGAGGGGAGAGTGGAATGACAGGCAGTTGGAAAGGTGAGCAGGGGTCCTATAAACTAAAGAATGTGGATTTTTTTTTTCCTTTTCACTTTGTCCCATAGAAATAGACTGAGGATTTTAGACAGGAGAGTGGTGTTGATCTGAAAAACTGTGGAAGTAGTGTCCCATTATGGGACTCCAGCAATAATCCTGGAGAAAGGGAATGGATGCTCAAGAGCCAGGGGAGGCAACTGTGGAGGTATAAAGATGTTAGAGTTGAGATATTTGTTGGCAATATACAGAATAGAAGTTGATGGATTGATTATATTTACAGTCAGGAAGAGGGTGAATTCTAGACGAGAATCCATATTTCTGCAGCAAGGAGGATGGTGATGCCATTATGAGGGAAATGCAAAGGAGCTGGTTGGATTGAGTGGGGTGAAGTTAAGGTTTCTGTTTCAGACACATTATGAGTGAGATGCCTGTGAGACATGCAGAGGAGATGTTCAAAAGTTGTTTAGATGTAAGGTAAATCTGCAATTCAGATGGGAAAGCTGACCTGGATATAAACTAGGAAGATATTATCACACTTAAAACTGTGGGCATGATGGGCTCATACAGTCATATCATACATAGAAGAAAACAAAGCCCCAGACCCAGCTCTGAGAATCTTGTGTTTGTTAAGAGGATAGGAAAGCTGAGAAGGAAACTGAAGGTGAAAAGCCAGTGAGTGATGGGTGAAAACTAGGAGAGTGTAGTGTCTCATGGGACAAAAAATTTAAAAATGGACAGTGGCCAAAAGAAACTAGACTTGTTAATTGCATCAACTGCCACTGTAAGGTGGGTTAACATAAGGAGACCTTGCTTTATTGATAATCCTATCAATTACTGATTTTTTTTCAACTCTTAGTTCTATCTGTACCTTCTCTGATGCTCATAAAAATGATTCTGTCCATTTCTACTCAAGAGAGGAAGGGAGAACAGGGATGACAAATTTTCCTTGTATCCCACCTATCTACCCTCCTATTTCTTTCTTTTCTAGGTTTTCTCCCAAAATTGTCTGCAAAATACTATCCTTTCCCACATTTACGTTTTACTCCTTTTTTAAATAATTTCAACATTTTAGATTCAGGGAGTGCATGTGCAGGTTTGTTACAGGGGTATAATGCGTTCTGCTGAGGTTTAGGATTACAAATGATTCTGTCACCCAGGTACTGAGCATAGTACCCAACAATCAGTTATTCAACCTTTGCCCCTCCTTCCTTACCCTCTCTAGTAGACCCCAGTGCCTATCGTTGCCATCTTTATGTCTATGAGTACCCAGTGCTTAGCTCCCACTTATAAGTGAGAACATGTGATATTTGGTTTTCTAGTCCTCTGTTAATTTGCTAAGGATAATGTCCTCCAGCTGCATTCATATTGCTGCTAAGGAAATGATTTTATTCTTTTTTATGGCTTCATAGGATTCCATGGTATATATGTATCATATTTTCTTTATCCAATCCACCATTGAGGGGCACCTAGGTTGATTACATGTCTTTGCTATTGTGAACAGTGCTGAATTGTTTTGGTAGAACAACTTATTTTCATTTGGATATATACCTAGTAATTAGAATGCTTGCTCAAATGGTAGTTCTATGTTAAGTTCTTTGAGGTATCTCCAAACTGCCTTGTACAGTGCATAAAGTAATTGGTAGGAACTACATTCCTACCAACAGTATGGAAGTGTATAAGCATTCTCTTTTCTTCACAGCCTTGCCAGCAACAGTTGTTTTCTGACTTTTTAACAACTGCCATTCTAAGTGGTATGAGATGGTGTTTCATTGTTCATTTACCTTTTACTTTGTAGTTCATTGTGCTCTCGCCCCACCAATCTCTCGTTGGGAAACTTTAGTCTCATCACTCTGGTCTTTAATGTTCACCACAAGAGATTCTGAGAATTAGAATCTTATTTTGGAGATGTTTCCTCTTTTGCCTTATGAAAAACATTTCAGAGTTTAAAGTCTGTCCAGTTCCAAAATTGTCCCTTAATTGTTGGAATTGTTGGTAATCATGCAACCAAATAGACCAATTTTTTATGTACTTCTTGGAAGCTCCTCAATTTATATTCTTTCTTCTTTTTTTTTCTAATTATCTTTCTTTTCTAAAATTGAGTTTCAATATAATAGTTCATAATTTGGTATCACCAATTAACACTTTCATGGACTTCAATGTGCAAACTCCTAAAACTACAAAGAAGCTTCAAATTTAGAGGAAAAAAACCAGCATGACTAACAATTCTGTAAATTCAAAATAAACCTACCTTTTGTTGAGGGGTAGAGAAACCATTTTTTTTTTTTTTTTTTTTTTTTTTTTTTTTTTTTTTTTTTGAGATGGAGTCTCGCTCTGTCGCCCAGACTGGGGTGCAGTGGCGCGATCTCGGCTCACTGCAAGCTCCGCCTCCCGGGTTCACGCCATTCTCCTGCCTCAGCCTCCGGAGTAGCTGGGACTACAGGCGCCCGCCACCACGCCCGGCTAATTTCTTTTTCTATTTTTAGTAGAGACGGGGTTTCACCGTGTTAGCCAGGATGGTCTCGATCTCCTGACCTCGTGATCCGCCTGCCTCGGCCTCCCAAAGTGCTGGGATTACAGGCTTGAGCCACCGCGCCCGGCCGAGAAACCATTTTAAATTTTTATTTGAAAACAGCACATTTCTTGCTTTTTGTTTGTTTGTTTTGTTTTTGTTTTTGAGACAGAATTTCACTCTTGTTGCCAAGGCTGGAGTGCAATGGCACGATCTCAGCTCACTGTACCCTCTGCCCCGCTGGCTTCAAGCAATTCTCCTGCCTTAGCCTCCCGGGTAGCTGGGATTACAGGTGCCTGCCACGATTCCTGGGTAATTTTTTGTATTTTTTTTTTGTACTTTAAGTTGTAGGGTACATGTGTCCAATGTGCAGGTTTATGTTGGTTTGCTGCACCCCTCAACTCGTCATTTACATTAGGTGTTTCTCCTAATGCTATCCCTACTCCAGCCCCCCACCCCACAACAGACCGCAGTGTGTGATGTTCCCTGCCCTGTGTCCAAGTGTTCTCATTGTTCAATTCCTACCTATGAATGAGAACATGTGGTGTTTGGATTTTTGTCCTTGTGATAGTTTGCTGAGAATGATGGTTTCTAGCTTCATCCATGTCCCTGCAAAGGACATGAACTCATCCTTTTTTTAAGGCTGCATAGTATTCCATGGTGTATATGTGCCACATTTTCTTAATCCAGTCTATCATTGATGGACATTTGGGTTGGTTCCAAGTCTTTACTATCGTTAATAGTGCCACAATAAACATACGTGTGCATGTGTCTTTATAGTAGCATGATTTATAATCCTTTGGGTATATAGCTGGTAATGGGATCACTGGGTCAAATGGTATTTCTAGTTCTAGATCCTTGAGGACTTGCCACACTGTCTTCCACACTGGTTGAACTAATTTACACTCCCACCAACAATGTAAAAGCGTTCCTATTTGTCCACATCCTCCCCAGCATCTGTTATTTCCTGACTTTTTAATGATCATCATTCTAACTGGCGTGAGATGGTATCTCTTGTGGTTTTGATTTGCATTTCTCTGATGACCAGTGCTGATGAATATTTTTTCATGTGTCTGTTGGCTGCATAAACATCTTCTTTGGAGAAGTGTCTGTTCATATCCTTTGCCCACTTTTTGATGGGGTTTTTTTTTTCTTGTAAGTTTGTTTGAGTTATTTGAAGATTCTGGATATGAGTCCTTTGTCAGATGGGTAGATTGCAAAAATTTTCTCCCATTCTGTAAGTTGCATGTTCACTCTGATGGTAGTTTCTTTTGCCAGGCAGAAGCTCTTTAGTTTAATTAGATCCCATTTGTCTATTTTGACTTTTGTTGCCATTGCTTTTGTGTTTTAGTCATTAAGTCCTTGCCCATGCCTATGTCCTGAATGGTATTGCCTAGGTTTTCTTCTAGAATTTTTATGGTTTTAGGTCTAACATTTAAGTCTTTAATCCATCTTGAATTAATTTTTGTATAAGGTGTAAGGAAGGGATCCAGTTTCAGCTTTCTACATATGGCTCGCCAGTTTTCCCAGCACCATTTATTAAATAGGGAATTCTTTCCCCATTTCTTGTTTTTGTCAGGTTTGTTGAAGATCAGATGGTTGTAGATGTGTGGTGTTATTTCTGAGGCCTCTGTTCTTTTCCATTGGTCTATGTATCTGTTTTGGTGCCAGTTCCATGCTGTTTCGGTTACTGTGGCCTTGTAGTATAGTTTGAAGTCAGGTAGCATGATGCCTCCAGCTTTGTTCTTTTTGCTTAGGAGTGTCTTGGCAATGTGGGCTCTTTTTTGGTTCCATATGGACTTTAAAGGAGTTTTTTCCAATTCTGTGAAGAAAGTCATAGGTTGCTTGATGGGGACGGCATTGAATCTATAAATTACCTTGGGCAGTATGGCCATTTTCACTATTTTGATTCTTCCTATCCATGAGCATGGAATGTTCTTGCATTTGTTTGTGTCCTCTTTTATTTCATTGAGCAGTGGTTTGTATTTCTCCTTGAAGAGGTCCTCCACATCCCTTGTAAGTTGGATTCCTAGGTATTTTATTCTCTTTGTAGCAATTGTGAATGGGAGTTCACTCATGATTTGGCTCTCTGTTATTCCTGTATAGGAATTTGATTCTCTGTTATTCGTGTATAAGAATGCTTGTGATTTCTACACATTGATTTTGTATCCTGAGACTTTGCTAAAGTTGCTGATAAGCTTAAGGAGATTTTGGGCTGAGGTGAGGGGGTTTTCTAAATATACAATCATGTCATCTGCAAACAGGGACAATTTGACTTCCTCTTTTCCTAATTGAATACCCTTTATTTCTTTCTCTTGCCTGATTGCCATGGCCAGAATTTCCAACACTATATTGAATAGGAATGGTGAGAGAGAGCATCCTTGTCTTGTGCCAGTTTTCAAAGGGAATGATTCCAGTTTTTACCAATTCAGTATGATATTGGCTGTGGGTTTGTCATAAATAACTCTTATTATTTTGAGATACGTTCCATCAATACCTAGTTTATTAAGAGATTTTAGCATGAAGGGCTGCTGAATTTTGTTGAAGGCCTTTTCTGCATCTATTGAGATAATCAGGTGGTTTTTGTCTTTGGTTGTGTTTATATGATGGATTACGTTTATTTATTTGTGTATGTTGAACCAGCCTTGCATCCCAGGGGTGAAGCTGACCTGATCATCGTGGATAAGCTTTTTGATGTGCTGCTGGATTCTGGTTTGCCAGTATTTTATTGAGGATTTTTGCATCGATGTTCATCAGGGATATTGGTCTAACATTCTCTTTTTTTGTTGTGTCTCTGCCAGGCTTTGATATCAGGATGATGCTGGCCCCATAAAATGAGTTAGGGAAGATTCCCGCTTTTTGTATTGATTGGAACAGTTTGAGAAGAAATGGTACCACCTCCTCTTTGTACCTCTGGTAGAATTTGACTGTGAATCTGTCTGGTCCTGGATTTTTTTGTTTGGTAGGCTATTAATTATTGCCTCAATTTCAGAGCCTGTTATTGGTCTATTCAGAGATTCAACTTCTTCCTGGTTTAGTCTTGGGAGGGTGTATATGTCCAGGAATTTATCCATTTCTTCTAGATTTTCTAGTTTATTTGAGTAGAGGTGTTTATAGTGTTCTCTGACAGTAGTTTGTATTTCCGTGGTATCAGTGGTGACATCATTTTTTATTGTGTCTATTTGATTCTTCTCTCTTTTATTCTTTATTAGTCTTGCTAGCAGTCTATCAAGTTTGTTGATCTTTTCAAAAAACCCGCTCCTGGACTCATTGATTTTTTGAAGGGTTTTTTGTGTCTCTAGCTCTTTTAGCTCTCCTCTGATCTTAGTAATTTCTTGCCTTCTGCTAGCTTTTGAATGTGTTTGCTCTTGCTTCTCTAGTTCTTTTAATTGTGATGTTAGGGTGTTGATTTTAGATCTTTCCTGCTTTCTCTTGTGGGCATTTAGTGTTATAAATTTCCCTCTACACACTGCTTTAAATGTGTCCCAGAGATTCTGGTATGTTGTGTCTTTGCTCTCACTGGTTTCCAAGAACATCTTTATTTCTGCCTTCATTTCGTTATTTACTCAGTAGTCATTCAGGAGCAGGTTGTTCAGTTTCCATGTAGTTGTGTGGTTTTTAGTAAATTCCTTAATCCTGAGTTCTAATTTGATTGCACTGTGTTCTGAGAGACAGTTTGTTGTGATTTCTGTTATTTTACATTTGTTGAGGAGTGCTTTACTTCCAATTATGTGGTCAATTTTAGAATAAGTGTGATGCTGTGCTATGGAGAACGAATATTCTGTTGATTTGGGGTGGAGAATTCTGTAGATGTCTATTTGGTCTGCTTGGTGCAGAGCTGAGTTCAAGTCCTGGATATCCCTTTTAACCTTCTGTCTCATTGGTCTGTCTAATATTGACAGTGGGGTGTCAAAGTCTCCCATTATTATTGTGTGGGAGTCTAAGTCTCTTTGTAGGTCTCTAAGGACTTGCTTTATGAATCTGGGTACTCCTCTATTGGGTACACATATATTTAGGATAGTTAGCTCTTCTTGTTGAATTGATTCCTTTACCATTATGTAATGGCCTTCTTTGTCTCTTTTGATCTTTGTTGGTTTAAAGTCTGCTTTATCAGAGACTAGGATTGCAACCCCTGCTTTTTTTTGCTTTCCATTTGCTTGGTAGATCTTCCTCTATCCCTTTATTTTGAGCCTATGTGTGTCTCTGCACATGAGATGGGTCTCCTGAATACAGCACACTGATGGGTATTGACTCTATCCAATTTGCCAGTCTGTGTATTTTCACTGGGGCATTTATCCCATTTACACTTAAGGTTAATATTGTTATGTTTGAATTTGATCCTGTCATGATGTTAGCTGGTTATTTTGCCCATTAATTGATGCAGTTTCTTCATAGCATCAATGGTCTTTACAATTTGGCCTGTTTTTGCAGTGGCTGGTATGGGTTGTTTCTTTCCATGTTGATTGCTTCCTTCAAGAGCTCTTGTAAGGCAGGCCTGGTGTTGACAAAATCTCTCAGCATTTGCTTGTCTGTAAAGGATTTCATTTCTCCTTCACTCATGAAGCTTAGTTTGGCTGGATATGAAATTCTGGGTTGAAAATTCTTTTCTTTCAGAATGTTGAATATTGGACCCCACTCTCTTCTGGCTTGTAGAGTTTCTGCCAAAAAATCTGCTGTTAGTCCTATGAGTTTCCCTTTGTGGGTAACATGACCTTTCTCTCTGGCTGCCCTTAACATTTTTCCTTCACTTCAACCTTGGTGAATCTGACAATTATTTATCTTGGGGTTGCTCTTGTCAAGGAGTATCTTTGTGGTGTTCTCTGTATTTCCTGAATTTGAATGTTGGCCTGCCTTGCTAGGTTGGGGACGTTCTCCTGGATAATATCTTGAAGGGTGTTTTCCAACTTGGTTCCATTCTCCCCATCACTTTCAGGTACACCAGTCAGATGTAGATTTGGTCTTTTCACATAGTCCCATATTTCTTGTAGGATTTGTTCATTTCTTTTTACTCTTTTTTCTCTAAACTTCTCTTCTCACTTCATTTCATTCATTTGATATTCAATCACTGATACTCTTTCTTCCACTTGATTGAATCGGCTATTGAAGCTTGTGAATGCATCACAAAGTTCTCTTGCCCATCAGGTTTTCAGCTCCATCAGGTCATTTAATGTCTTCTCTACACTGTTCTAGTTAGCCATTCATCTAGCCTTTCTTCAAGGTTTTTACTTCCTTGTGATGGGAAGGAACATGCTCCTTTAGCTCAGTGAATTTTGTTATTACTGACCTTCTGAAGCCTACTTCTATCAACTTGTCCAAGTCATTCTCCATCCAGCTTTGTTCCATTGCTGGCAAGGAGCTGCAATCCTTTGGAGAAGAGGCACTCTGATTTTTAGAGTTTTCAGCTTTTCTGCCCTGGTTTCTCCCCATCTTTGTGGTTTTATCTACCTTTGGTCTTTGATGTTGATGACCTACAGATGGGGTTTTAGTGTAGATGTCCTTTTTGTTGATGTTGATGGTATTCCTTTCTGTTTGTTAGTTTTCCTTCTAACAGTCAGGTCCCTCAGCTGCAGATCTGTTGGAGTTTGCTGGAGGTCCACTCCAGACCCTGTTTGACTGGGTATCACCAGTGGAGGCTACAGAACAGCAAATATTGCTGCTTGGTCCTTCCGCTGGAAGCTTTGTCCCAGAGGGACACCCACCTATATGAGGTGTCTCCCAGTTAGGCTATACAGGGATCAGGGACCCACTTGAGGAGGCAGTCTGTCCATTTTCAGAGCTCAAATGTTGTGCTGGGAGAATCACTGCTCTTTTCAGAGCTGTCAGATAGGGACATTTAAGTCTGCAGAAGTTGTCTGCTGCCTTTTGTTCACCTATGCCCTGCTCACAAAGGTGGAGTCTACAGAGGCAGTAGGCCTTGCTGAGCTGCAGTGGGCTCCGCCCAGTTTGAGCTTCCCGACTGCTTTGTTTACCTACACAAGCCTCAGCAATGGTGGACGTCCCTCCCCTAGCTAGCTGCTGCCTCCCAGTTTGATCTCATACTGCTGCACTAGCAGTGAGCAAGGCTCCGTGGGTGTGGGACCCACCGAGCCAGACACAGGAGAGAATCTCCTGGTCTGCCGGTTGCTAAGACAGTGGGAAAAGCACAGTATTTGGGCAAAAGTGTCCCATTTTTTCAGGTACAATCTGTCACAGCTTCCCTTGGCTAAGAAAGGGAAATCCCCAGACTCCTTGCGCTTCCCGGGTAAGGCAATGCTCCACCCTGCTTCAGCTCACCCTCCGTGGGCTGCACCCACTGTCCAACCAGCCCCAGTGAGATGAACCAGGTACCTCAGTTGGAAATGCAGAAATCACCCATCTTCTGTGTCAATCACTCTGGGAGCTGCAGACCAGAGCTCTTCCTACTTGGCCATCTTGGAGCAGACCTCAATTTTTTGTATTTTTTAGTAGAGACGGGGTTTCTCCATGTTGGTTGGACTGGTCTCGAACTCCTGACCTCAAGTGATCCACCTGCCTTGGCCTCCCAAAGTGCTGGGATTACAGGCATGAGCTACCTCACCCAGCCTATTTCTTGCCTTAACTCAATAAGCCCTTGTGTCAGGCTAAAAGACATGGTTCTCCAAAACTATATTTACTTCCTAATTGTCAGAAACTGTGATTGTTACCTCACCTGGAAAAAGAGTAAATATTACCTTCTGAAGCAAGAGATGTGATGAAGGATCTTGAGAGGAGACATTTACCCTGAATTACCCAGATAGGCCCCAAATGCCCTAAATCACATGTATAAACACTTTTATAAAAAAGAGAGCCAGGCAGAGGTTTCACCCAGAGAGAGACAGAGGAGAAAGTGATGTGAAGACAGAGAGAGAGATTTGAGTGATGTAACAAGTCAAGGATTGCCAGCAGAAACTGAAAGAGGCAAGGAACTAAATCTCCCCTACAGCTTGTGGAGGGAGTGAGGCCCTATTGACATGTTGGTTTTAGAATTCTGGCCCCCAGAAATGTGACAGAATATGTTACCAAGTTTGTGGTAATTTGTCATGGTAGTCAGAAGAAACTAATATAAATTTGGTATCAAGGAGTGAGGTGCTACTATAACAAATACCCCAAAATACAGAAGTATCATCCAAGGAATGTCCAAGTTATATGGTTTGGATGTTTGTCCCCTTCAAATCTCATGTTGAAATGTGACCTCCAGTGTTGGAGGTGAGACTTGGTGGGAGGTATTGGATCACAGAGGCAGATCTGTAATGAATGACTTAGTGCCATCCCCTTGGTGATATGTGAGTTCTCCTTCAGTTCACACAAGATTTGGTTGTTTAAAAGGGTGGGAGACCTCACCTTGCTGTCTCTTGCTTGCTCTGTCATGTGACATGCCTGCTCCCGCTTTGTCTTCTGCCATGGGTAAAAGCTCCCTGAGGCTTCACTGGGAGCTGAGCACATGCCAGAGCCATGCTTCCTGTACAGCCTGCAGAACTGTGAGCCAATTAAACCTCTTTTCTTTGTAAATTAGCTAGTCTCAAGTATTTCTTTTTTTTTTTTTTATAGATGGAGTCTCACTCTGTCACCCAGGCTAGAGTGCAGTGGTGTGATCTCAGCTCACTACACACTACAGCCTCCACCTCCAGCGTTCAAATAATTCTCCCTGCCTCAGCCTCCCAAATAGCTGGGATTACAGGCACCTGCTACCATGCCCGGCTAATATTTGTATTTTTAGTAGATACTGGATTTCACCATGTTGGCCACGCTGGTCTCGAACTCCTGACCTCAAGTGATCCACCTGCCTCGGCCTCCCAAATTGCTGGGATTACAGGTACCTGGCCAGGTGGATTTCTTTAGAGCAACACAAAAATGGCCTAATACACCAAGGAATTAGGTAATAAGTAGAGGCTGGAAGAATTCTGTGAAGCATCACAGAAAAAACCTAGAATGCCCTGAAGTCACTGGTGGTAGAAATGTGGATATCAAGTATGCTGTTGGTGAGGGCTCAGAAGGAAGTGAGCGGCACAGTAGAGAAAGCTTCTATCAAGATTGTGCCATTGCACTCCCGCCTGGGCAACAGAGCAAGACTCTGTTTCAGAAAAAAATAGAAAGCAAGCTTCTATCAGTCGTCTTTGAAAATATGTATGCTATCTTGAGCAGAATGTTGGCAAAAATATGAGCATTGTAAGTACTTCTGGTACAGGCTTAGAAGGAAATACAGAGCACATGATTGAGAAATGGAGGAAAAATGATCCGTGTTACATAGTGGCAGTGAGCTTGGCTTAATTGTGTCCTATAGTCATGTGAAAATTAGCAGAACTTGCCAATGATTAACTCGGATATTTAGCTGAGGAGAGTACCAAGCAAAATGTTGAGGATGCGGACTGTTATCTTCTTTCTGTTCAGAGTAAAAATGTGAGAGAAAATAGATACATTCAGGAAGGAACTGTTAAGTAGAATTTTCAGTAATTTGTTATGGTAACCAAAGTAAACTGATAAAGCTCTTAAGTGAAGAGAGGAATATCTTCTCATATTATTCAGAAATGCCAATGCATGGATCCTTTGTGTAGACTAGTATTAGTTTAGACAGTCTGCTATTTTAAGTTAGCATTAGATACCTGATCACTACATCAAGATACTGAATCAAAATGTGTTATTTTAATTCTATGTCACTTGAACATTTAGGACATGCTTCTATCAGCCCTCAATTTATTTTTTTTAATATTAGCCTCAAACAATAATAATAAATTAACTTTATTTTGAGCTCAAGTTTTTTTGTTTTGTTTTGTTTTGTTTTTGTTTTTGAGACGGAGTCTCGCTCTGTCGCCCAGGCTGGAGTGCAGTGGCCGGATCTCTATTCACTGCAAGCTCCGCCTCCCGGGTTTACGCCATTCTCCTGCCTCAGCCTCCCGAGTAGCTGGGACTACAGGCGCCCACCACCTCGCCCGGCTAGAGTTTTATATTTTTTAGTAGAGACGGGGTTTCACCGTGTTAGCCAGGATGGTCTCGATTTCCTGACCTCGTGATCCGCCCGTCTCGGCCTCCCAAAGTGCTGAGATTACAGGCTTGAGCCACCACGCCCGGCGAGCTCAAGTTCTTAAACTCACCAATCAATGATTTGTGAGTCGTTCTTTTGTTTGTTGGTTGGTTGGTTTCTTTGCATTTTGTTTTATTTGTTTGTATTTTAAGACATGGATTCTTGGGCCCTCTGCAAACCTTGTACATTGATTTTCTGGTGCTGAGGATTGGATATTTATATTTTTCTAAGGCTTTGTCAATTGTTATGATAAACAACCATTTAGGAAACCATTGATATTATGAAGCATAGCTGGATTTGTCTACCATTTCTTAAGTACTCCCTATGTGTCAGATATATATTAGATGAGCTTTACATATATTTATATGTAATCTTACAGGTACATGTTTAATTTCAGCTTTGTAGTTGGCAAATTGAGGTTCAAAGAAGTAGTAAAGCTGTTCCAAATCCGTAATTAGAAAAACTGATATTTGAGCACATATCTATTTCCAAAACCCATTCTCCTACAGAAAAACCAGCAGTAAAGTGAAAACATTATTTGTTCACATTTCCTTATATATCCTTTCTAGGTGGATGATGTGCGTAAGTCATTTAACTTCCCAAGATTTAGTTTGCTCTATTTGAAGAAGTGTATAATAATATGTATCTCAAGCAGTTGTCATGAAGACCGAATTCAATTATGTACAGAATAGCACTCTGGCAACACTAGAGTGCCATGCAAATGTGATTTGCTTTACTATGGTTTTTGCTCTTACCTATTTTTATTTATGGAATAAGTAAAGTGTAACCATGTTATTTGGCAGAAGTGCCAGCTCTCACAAAATGCTACATCTACTGCCAGCTGCTTCTATTCTTGTGGATCTAAGGCTTCCTCAATGGTTACTTTTGGAGCCAGACTGGATCAGTGTTCATATCCCCGCTCTGCCATTTACTAACAGTAGAATCATGGACTAGTCTTTCCATGATTTTGATTATTCACCAATAGAAAGAGAAAGAGATGCTGGTAATTTGAGGTCGACATTGAAATAATATGGAATGCTTATAATGTTTATGGTCATCATCATTAATGATCACATTACTGACAGTAGCTGTGTTAGTAAGATGGCAAATACATTTTGTGAGGTTCCACTAGACACTGCCTATGAAGAGTGGCACAGGCAGGGGGTGAAAGAATGCCAGCAGTGAGGCAGTGTATTCCGCAGGGCATGGGAAAAAACCCAGGCCAGTTGCAACCCGCGTGAATACTAACTCCCACTGTAGCCTGGATTGCATTCCTATGCCAGCAAAATGGTTTTTCAACTGTGGCTATTCTGTAGCAGAGTATCAGCAAGGGAGCCCCAGATAGGGAAGCTGAAAAGAGTTTAATTATTTAGCACATATATATTATGCCATAAGTACATACACAAGCAGAATGGGAGAAAAGAATAGATCCCGTGGCACTTGGCAGATGACCAGTTGGAAAGGCAATCATAAACTACTTGGGAACATTAAATAAGTCAGAATGCTATCTTCTAACATATAAACTAGTAATGATAGCAGTAACTACCATTTCATAAATTCCTGTGCCAGGAACCCTGCTAGGCTTTGTATGTACATTATCACTAGGCTACAAAACTCTATTGAATAAGAACCATTTATTACCTCATTCTACAGACGAGGAAATTGAGGCACAGAGAAGTTAAAGAAGGCATTAATGGTTAAAGACCTGAGAAATATTGGCCATGAGATTTAAAATAGAGTCTAACTATCTGTAAAGCCCATGTCCTTTCCACCGCAGTGTGATGTCTCCATGGAACATTCTCATGTCTTGCATCTCTTGTCCTTTTACAACAACCACTGTTACAGGTAATCCTTCTGCTTTTTTATTTTGCATGTACCCCTCCTCAAGAAAAGGTACATGATAAATAATAAAATCATCATTGGTATATATAAATAGATGATTGATAGACCAGACAGATCGATGACAGACTGTGTGTGTATATGCACACCATCACACTCTGTGACTTTTAAAACTATCTTGTGGATCTCCTTAGCACATCTCTTGTGTTCTGCTTATATTCCGGCCCAGATGTACAGAGCAGCTAGTTCACAATAACCTCCCAACCACCAGTGTCATCATGTGCTTTGTGGATGAAGTGTGGTCCACTCTCCTGAGATCTGTTCACAGTGTCCTCAATCGCTCTCCTCCATACCTCATCAAGGAGATTCTGCTGGTAGATGACTTCAGCACCAAAGGTAAGAAAACCACTCGGGCTATCTCTTGAAATTTCAAAGTTTGGTGGAAGCAAAGTTTGGTAGCAGTTTGGATGGCAAAATTACAAGATAATTTGATGAAGCATAAACATTGTACAAATGCATTGTTTGACGTGGAGCCTCAGAGACATAAGTCTAAGCATCTGTGGACATTAAAAGTCATCTGGAGCTCTATTCAGTTAGTTGTCTCAGTTGTAACTCTCCTACCATGTTGGAATGATCTTCTAACTATGGCTCGTTGGAGATGGGTACTTTGAAGTACTGGAGTTTAGATGTCCTCTACAATTGCATAAATCCCTTTTAATGGAATCACAATTAAAGGGAGGCCTTGCCTACTGGTAATAACTAGAGTTACAGTTGGACTTTATGGAAGGCAAAGAAATTGAGGTCTTATGGCTTCTTCCTTGAGAGCAAGGCATATGATGTGTTCAGTTAAGTGTTAAGAAGACAAATTGCCAATAGGACAAGAGAGATGAGGTGATTCCAATAAAGTTCAAAAGAAGAATCCACCATAGCCTTTACATTCATTTTTGTTTATTACAGTGAAGAATCTCACTCTTTAGGTTGTCAAATAACTTGTGTATGTAGGTGGTCTGACAGCCACATTACAAATTCCCAAAATGGAACCCATTTTTCAGAAAAGTTTAGAAAATAGCAAAGACTTGGCAATGCTAATATACTTAGCCTTAAGCTAAGTCTTAGCCTTGAGCTGTGACCACAGCAACATGGGAAGTTTCTTTAGCTTCAGAGTTTCTACCATAATCACATTGAGCTCAAGAAACTGTGGGATGACAGAGAAAAACTGGCTGAAAACATAAAACGTGGCCTTGAAAGCATAAACAAAAATAGCACCCAATTAGAAAGTAGATAAGAGTCCCTTCATGAGGGGTAGGTCCAGATTCTGTGGGACCTGAAGCTTATTCAGTTTTCAGGGTCCTAAGAAAAACTTTCTTAGAAAGTTTTCTGGAAGCCATTCCGACCTAGGATAGCTGTCAATAGCTTAATTACACACAGAAGTGACTATAAGTCACATAAACATGGCTCATAAAGCCCCCAGAAAACTGTTCCTTTAGCTGGATCCCTCCATAGCCATCTAATAAGAGAGAAAAGGTGTAATGGAAGGGGATGTCAGAGTAGGAAATGAAAGGGTCTTATTTGCACACATTGTTTAGCCTCTTCCTTGGGTCATGGAAAGGGCTTTTGCAAGAGGTGGGGTTGAGAGTAGAAGCAGAATTGTGCAGAAGCCGGAGCTACATTTATTTTAAGGCAAATATTCCCCTACCTTGACAAATACTCAGAAAGGTGTGCCCTCCACTGTATCACCTTGCAACACTGAAAACAAAGATTTGGGGTTTGAAAAATCAGACAGCTTTGAATATTGAAATGAGACAGAATCCTTCCAAGAAAATGACATCAGAAAATAAAATTATGACCCAAGGAATAAAATTCAGTGATGATGGTAATGTCATAGTTTTTGGCATTTGACTTCGGGAAGGCACTTCTGATACTATCTAGACTTAGCTAATTCAAGTGTTCCTGGTTTATCTTTACTCTGATGTAGACTACCTAAAAGATAATTTGGATAAATACATGTCCCAGTTTCCAAAAGTTCGGATTCTTCACCTCAAAGAGAGACATGGCTTAATAAGGGCCAGGCTGGCAGGAGCACAGAATGCAACAGGTAAGAAGCTACTCATTTTTTTGTATGTTACATTTTGTTTTAATTTAAAATGTTTCTCAAACATACAGAAAATGTGAAAGACTAGCACAATGATGCCTATATATGCATCACTTAGTTCCATCAGTTTTAAAGTTTTTATAATATGTGCTCTATCATAAACACACATAGACACCTATTGTAGATACTTTTTTCCTGAACCTTTGAAAAAGAAGTTACAGACATCATCATACTGCACCCCTAAGGACCTCAGTAGGCATCTCTGAAGAACAGGAGCATTCTCTTAAATAAGCACAGCTTTCATAACTAAATATAATACCTACTATATGCTATTTTCAAGTTTTGTCATTGTTCCCAAAATTTTTTTGGTTTTGGATTTTTTTTGTTTTTTTGTTTTTTTGACGGAGTCTCGCTCTGACGCCCAGGCTGGAGTGCAGGCTGGAGTGCAGTGGCGCCATCTCAGCTCACTGCAAGCTCCGCCTCCCAGGTTCAGGCCATTCTCCTGCCTCAGCATCCCAAGAAGCTGGGACTACAGGCACCCGCCACCATGCCTGGCTAATTTTTTGTATTTTTAATGGAGATGGGGTTTCACCACATTAGCCAGGATGGTCTTGATCTCCTGACATCGTGATCTGCCTGCCTCAGCCTCCCAAAATGCTGGGATTACAGGCCGCAAAACGTTTTTTTTAAATTCAGAAACTAATTAAGTTTCATACCCTGCATTTGATAGTTTGGTCTTCTTAGTCTAGAATACTCAACTCCTCACACTTTGCTTAAACATTTGTGTGTGTGTGTGTGTGTGTGTGTGTGTGTATTTTAAGTTCATGCCATTTGTTTGGTACAACTGACCATGTTCTGAAATTTTCAATTTCTTCTTGTTACCTGCAGGATAAATGTTTTTGGGGTGAAAATATTATATAGAATGCTACTACATAGGTGATAGAAACGGTATACATCTCATCAAGAGTCATATAATATAACATAATATTACCAGTATTGTTGATACTAACTTTGAGAAGTTAGTTAAGATGTTGACAGCTAGATCTTTACTTTGGGAGTAAGAAGTAATTTGTGGAATGATACATTAACCCATGAGAATATTCTGTTTTTCTTACAATGTTTTACCCAATGGTTTTTAGTATCCATTGATGATCCTTGCTTAAATCAATTATTACATTGAGGACTGAAAAGTTGCTTTTCTATAATTCATTCTTTTTTATTTAGCTGGCACTCATGTGTAAGGAAAAAAATCTCTATCTCTCCCTCTCCTGTTTTCTAACTCTTCCTCCCTTCCCCCTCAACCTCCCTCTCCCCTCCCTCTCATCCCCTCACCAATATGGATTTATGGCTTAGAAGTTAAATGTGTATTATATCACCATTATTCTTGTTGGTGTTCAAATTGTCCCAAATTTGGTCACTAGGAGCTTCTTCAAGCCTGCACCTTTTTGACCTGACCAATCAGTATTTCAAGATTTCATAAAGTTTTAATTCTACAATCCTCACCCCTCTCTTCTCTGACCCATGTCTGTTCTTCCTAGGTTTTTTCTGCCTTCCCCAAAGGCCATATGCCTTCTTTTCCCCTCCTTTTTTTAGTGTGCAGGTGTTGGTGAGTGAATGAGAAGTGAGTCTATTTTATGAGTATTCTACAAACAACATCAAACATTTGGGTTCATGCTCATAAGTTTCTAAGGAAGAATCTGTGCCCTGTGATAGTAGCTGACTTATATGCTAGGTGCCATTCTGAATACTTCATATATTAACTGATTGAATCCTCACAATAACTCTATGAGATGGGTACAATCACATCCTCATTCTACATATGAGAATATAGAAGTGCAGTGAGGCTGTGCCTTATGCAAGCTCACCCATCTAGTCAGTGGTAAATCCAAAGCTGGCACCTGAATGCCCTGACTCCAGAGGCCATCCTCTTATCTACTACACCTTGAGGCCTCTAGACACTTAGTCACTACTCCGGTCCTGTACGCCCTGCTTTTACAGTTCTTCACCAGCTTAAATTCAAGCATGTTCTGATGGGAAATTACCTGCTTACGTGAGTTTAATTTTCTCGTAACTGGACCCCATATTTGAAGCTCTTCTCATTTCATTGGTTTGCTAACAAATGTCTTCTCTTTGTAGAGGAAATTTTAAGTGAACAACAAATACATCACACCAAAATTGGCATTGCAGTGACAGTTAAGATTCTCAATGAGAGACTGCATTCAGAAAAATCTAATGGCATTCCATGCTTAATTTCCTTTGGAAAATAATTATCTATAAATGATGTACAAATAGGATACTCAAGAACTAGTTTAAGTAGGTAACTTTTGAGCTGAGGTCTGGGTGAAGACTATTACCAAGCAAATGGAACAAGAAGTACAAATGTCCTAATGAAGAAATGAGCTTGGCATATTCAAGGTAAAGAAATAAGTTCATTTTGACTCATGGGTGCTGACCATGGGGAGAGTCATAAAAGATTCATTTGGGGGGAAAGAAAAAAGCAAGTTTTTCTAAAGTTTTGTGCATCACTTAAAGATTGTAGGCATTATTCTTAGTATAAGGTGAAGCCAGTGAAGAATGTTAAATGGGAACAAAACTGTCTGATGTACATTTTGAAAGTTCATTTTGGCCACTGTGTAGATAATGGATATTAGGAAGATGAAAAACGAAGCAGGGAGGCTATTTTAGTTGTCCAAGTACCAGGGAGGTGCCAGGGTAAATGGGAGAAATGGTCAGCTTCATCATAGATTGTGCACATGGAACGTATAGGACTTGCCATCAGATAGGATGTGAAGAGAATGAGAGCAATCAGAAACAAACTCTAGGACTGGTATCTGAACAGCTTGGTGGGTGGTAGGCTCAAAATTGGAGGAGCAGGTTTGGAATTGCAGTTGAGTTTTGATTTTGTCCATATAAATTTGAGATGAAAATTAGATATTCACGTGCAGAAAGTAGAATACAGAACCAAATATGGATTACTTATTTAAAAATATTCTCTCTGCCTGCATGGAGCACAGAGTATGCTAGTAATGGCCTCCAACACAGTCCAAACTATTAGACGACATGGGTGGCGTGTCTTAGAAGGGGTGTTATGAGCTTGATTAAAGCAGTTGCAACTGCTTGCTCAAGTGTTTGCAGTTACATTCATAAAGTAATTTCTTTGAATTTAGCAAATCTGAATGTAAATTCAGATTCATTAACACCCTTGAGAATATTAGCTCAGTAACTTTCAAACCATTTTGATGATGACTTATGTAGAAATAAATTTTTCATCACAATTCACTACATGTGTAATCACACATATAACTACAGTAGACATTTTATCAAATAACATGTGGAATAGATTCTAATATCTTCTTTTCTATGTTATTTATTTTTTAGATCCTGGCCAATCTCAATAAATTGATTTAGTGATTGATTCACTAAGAGGATCTACAGCTCTCAGTTTGAAAAACCCCAGCTAGGTGTATCTTAATTGCTTGCCACTGCCTAGTAGAGTGATGCTTCCCAAACTATCTAAAAAGGACTTTTTTCCCCTAATTTCCATTTTTTTATTGACCTACCCCTTTGTAAATTATAACAAATATTAATTACTCAAAAAGGAAAGTAGATATATAAAACACAAACCCATTTTTATTATATATAAATTATATATGGCTGGGTGCAGTGGCTCACGCCAGTAATCCCAGCACTTTGGGAGGCTGAGGCAGGCAGATCACCTGAAGTCAGGAGTTCGAGACCAGCCTACCCAACATGGCAAAACCGTCTCTACGAAAAATACAAAAAATTAGCCAGGAGTGGTGGTGGGTGCCTGTAATCCCAGCTACTCAGGAGGCTAAGGCAGAGAATCTCTTGAACCCGGGAGACGGAGGTTGCAGTGAGGTGATATCACACCACTGCACTCTAGCCTGGGCAACAAGAGCAAAACACTGTCTCAAAAAAAAAAAAAAAAATATATATATATATATATATAAATTTATAAATTTGGCAAATTGCTATAAAGTTTCAAAATATTTGTTCTCAATTTCTATTGCTATCTCCCTGTAGACAGCAGGGTCTGTGACCTACACTTTGAGCAGCATTAGTGGAGCTTAGGTACTTGAGAGTTTGGAAAGAAGAAAGATGTGTCTCGATGTATCCTTGCCCAGGGATACATCCAATGCCAGGAAGTACACCTGTCCCCTGTGGGGAATTCAAGGCAATGCAGGATCAATTTTAGCAGAGAATGTAATTCAGAGACTGGCATTGAGCAGAGATGGCAGGCGGGGTGGGTCCTCTCAAACTCCCCTGGGTGTGCCACAGCTCTCAAGAGTAGAGATAAGTAAGAGACTAAGGGCCTCCTGAAGAGTTCCTGTAAATTAGAGGTCAGCAAAGACAGCAGACAAAAATTTTCTCTAGGATGCCTCACCAAACAAAGAGTTTAAAGATAAGAATCTGAGTCCAGAACCTGACAGGCCTTGGCGCAACTGTTCCCTACAGATTTGCCCTTTAGGACTCAAAAGGGAATTAACAGGCAAGGGTGAGATCCAGAGATCCAAAGACATGCAAAAATAGAAGTCAGATGGCCTATTTTGGTCCCATTGTATTATGAGGCTCTCTGAAGGTCTGCAGGAGGCTCTCTGAAAGTCTGCAATCATCTGCAAAATAATAAGGGGCCAAGCACTGATCTGCCTTACCGTTAGCGATGTCTACTATGCATTCCGTTTCCAGGGCATATTAGTTCTTCATCTGAATCTATTTCAGGCAAAAAGATTAGGTCCAATCAGTTGCTTGCTGTGAATGAGGAGGTTGAGAGGCCCAAGTAGGATTTCAAAATTTGACAGGTAGGCCAGGGGCAATGGATCTCTAAGAATTGCTCACTCTATGAAGCCAACAGAATTAAAAAGATGCAGTAAATGAATTTCAGGGAACAAGTAGATCACCCACATTCCTTCCTAGTATGGAACAGACCAAGTGATTTACTGCCCTGCCAAGAGGAGTTACAGTCAGGCAGTAGAGAGTCAGAGTAAATATTAGGTTTTCATTTCCTTCATGACATGGCGTTTAGCAAAATTCCTGACATTTCTATGAGCATTCTAAATAATCACTTGGCTAACTTTAAGTAACTGGACAGGTGACATCTAACTCCTAGCAAACTCCAAGGTCTCCTAAAAAGCAACAGTAGACATCTTTCTGCAAACTTTTATAACTTGTATCTGCTGCAGGTAAAAATTATTTCCTTAGCGTTACTTAGGAGGCATTATGTAAAATTAAATGGCATGCCAAGCCAACATCCCTCGAGGAACCCTTGACATAACCATCCAGCATTAACTGGTTCTGCAGCAATATTCCAGGTTGGTACACTGGATATAAGTGGGGGTCCATGCTCAACAAGGACCCAAAATTGTTTGGCACATTGAACAGTTTTATGTTGCCCCCCACCCTCCAAATTTTTAAGTTACAAATGAAACCCATCTGTAAACAATCCAGTATTATTGTGACCTATCCTTAGAAACAGAAAATCCTACCAGGTAGCAATCAAGATTGGACTAAAATTTTATATTCTTTAACCAACCTCTCCCTATATCCCCTCTCCCCTACCCTTTCCAAATCTAGTGCTCTATAGCACTATAGGGTCACTATAGTTAACAATAGTTTATTATATGTTTTCAAGCAGCTATCAGAGAGGATTTTGAATGTTCCCAATACACATAAATGATAAATGTTTGAGGTGATTGATATGCTAATTACCCTGATTTGATCACTACACATTTTATGTATCAAATATCACTATGTACCCTATAAATATATATAATTATTATGTGTCAATTTAAAAATTTTAAGTGATTGGGTTGATTATTCTGACAGTAAATTATACTAGCCATTTTTAAAGAATTTAGGTATGAGGTAGATCTTAGAAATATCTTTACAAGGCAAAGCTCAAAAAGGTTAAGTAACTTATCTAAACTGGCTAGGAAAAGCAGAGCTCGGATTGAAGGCTATTGTATGTAACTTTAATGCTATGCTTATTTCACTGTGCTTCTCAGCCTCTCCAAATCAGGAACAGTGTGTACAATGTCCATAGACAATAATCACACCAATCAGAAATCCCACCAAGAGTCAGCTACACAGAAAGCTCCCTGTTTTCTCACCTTAGTCCTAAGATCTTATTTTAAAACAAAATGTCTGAAAGTAGAGCAATAGCATGCATGCATGGGAGGATTCTCCTCTTCCCCAAAATAAAACAATATAAAATTCCAGACTATGTTTTGAGCAGATGCTGCTTCCCTTAGGTCCTGGCAGCAAATGAATGAGAATTTTCATAGGGATCTGGGCCAGGTGGGAAGTGAATGTAGGTTTGGGAACCCATCCTGCTGCCACTGGGGACTGAGAAAGATAATCCAGGCCCCTTTGACTTCATAAGGTTGCTATGGGGATAGGGACAGGTGGTATAGTAAACACTGCTCTTTAAACTCTAGGTCTGAATGGACCACAAGTAGAAATCTTATTTTTTGTTTTTGTTTTTGTGCTTTTTGTTTTTTGTTTTTGAGACGGAGTCTCGCTGTGTCACCAGGCTGGAGTGCAGTGCCTCGATCTCTGCTCACTGCAACCTCCACCTCCCGGGTTCAAGTGCTTTTCCTGCCCCAGCCTCCTGAATAGCTAGGGCTACAGGCACACACACAGGCCCAGCTAATTTTTGTATTTTTAGTAGAGATGGGGTTTCACCATGTTGGCCAGGATGGCCTTGATCTCTCAGCCTCATGATCCTACCACCTCGGCCTCCCAAAGTGCTAAGATTACAGGCATGAGCCACCACGCCCGGCCAGGAATCTTTTTTTTACCACATTGTATACCACTAGCCAAGTGGACTTTAGCAGGCCATGCTTCATATACCTACATAACCCTGTGGGTCTTCCCATGACTGGGGAGAGGGTTGTCCCAAAGGTGCCATCCCCAAAGGACACCCTTAGGAGATGGCTTAGTCCTTTTGGGCTGCTATAACAAAATGCCTTACACTAGATAATTTATAAATAGCATATATTTCTTGATCACAGTTTTGGAGGCTGGGAAGTCCAAGATCAAGGCAGTAGCAGATTCGGTGTCTAGTGACAGCTCACTGTCTGCTTCAAAGGTGGCACCTTGTTGCTGTGACCTTACACGGTGGAAGGGCAAAAGGGACTCACAAACACTCTCCAGCCTCTTTCATATGGGTACTAATCCTACTTAAGAAGGCTCCACCCTCATGATCTTATCACAAAGGCCCCACCTCCTAATACTATCACCTTAGGGTTAGGTTTCAAAATATGAATTTTGGATTGACACATACATTCAGACCATGCAGGGGACAATACCCTGTCATTGTCAAACAAGCATTAATGCCCTGAAAATAGGACCCTTCCAGCCTGGTCAGGAAATGAAACTGCTGTCTCCAAGAACAGAAGACTACATGGTGGGGGAGTTGCCTCTCACAGATGGTTTCACTAAACAGACTCCTCAAGAACACTCCACACCAATACCTTACCCTGATGCAAAAATGCCATTGTTAACCAAGTAATTAATATGATGCTAAATTCCATTAATTGAGAGGTAGTTTGCAGATTTCGGTGATAATGATCTATCATCTAGATAACTGTCCTCATTTTGTTTTCTAAGCCTTCCCATACCCAAAGCTCTGCCTCCTTCTAGCAATTTTTAAGGAACGTAATCTATGGAATGAGCTACTTGTTTTCTAATATCACATTGCTGTTTGTTAACTGTGCAACCATAGAAAAGTTACCTAAGGTCTTTGTTCTTTAGTTTCCTTGTCTCTTAAGTGGGAATAAAAATTAGTTCTATACTGCAGGGTTGTTGTAAGGACGACACAAAACATCCATGAAGAATGTTTAGAACGGAGGCTGGCATAGAACAAGCACTTAGATGATGGTTGCTCTTACAGGTGTGTCAAGAGCTAAGCTGAGCATCCAGGTATCAACACAGTCAATTAAAATGATAAACCAAAATGAAAGCAGTAGTCAAGCCTTAATCCCTTACTGCAACAGTATCAGCAGGAGGCTGAAGAGGAGAAGGCATTGGCTCCTCCTGTGTTCCATTTTTCCCCCTGGAATGTTGCTGAGTAGTGGATCAGAGCAGAGCAGAGCAGACAAGAGGGGCAGCTCACTGCCTGCCCAAGGAACGCAGCACAAAAGGGTTCTTCTGTTATGTGGCCCTGGGATCCAGAGTAAGAAAGGGAAAGGCTAGGAGTGGGAAAGCACTGAAGAGTGAGTCCGAGTTGAGCAAAGTGTCTTCGAGACCCATTCCCTCTCCAATAAAGTGGTCCTGGCAGAGGCTTTGGCCTGAATGGAGGCACCTGGGTTAGGAATGCAGACAGGCAGAAGAGCAAGTCCTGCAGCCGAGTGGAGGGTCTGAGTCCTGGACCACAACTCCCTTTAGAGACTTCAACACACTGGCTGGGCACCAAGTCTGAGTGAGAAAGCAGGTTTCCCCCATGAGCGCCCCACTAGGTAGAGCCTTTGTTTTACCTGTGGTTGGGCCTGAAAGATCACACATAGGATCTGGACCAGGAGCTTATTTCCTAGGTTGTTACACTCTCTCACACACACATCACACCACACACACACATACACATACTTCACTTGTATAAGATCCTCTGGAGCAATGTAGATGCTACTGAGGTTTCACTGGGGAGGGAAAGAGTGTTACTTCACACAACTAACAGGGAAAAAAAGAGTTCTTAATACTACTTCTGGTCTCCAAGTTTCTTTTCCTTTTATTTTCTTTTTCTTCCTCTTAAGTCTTTTTAAAAATTGTGTAAAATACATAGAATATAAAAATGGACCATCTTAACCATTTTTAAGTGTACAGGCCCATAGTGTTACATACGTTCACATTGATGTGCAGTCTACATGACTCTTTTTACCTTGCAAAAATAAAACTCCATACCCATTCATCAGCAACCTCCCATTCCCTACTCCCGTCTCCTGTAACTCTTTTCCAGTACCTCCTAGCCTTGCCGGTTCGTCTACTTTAATTTCTTTCATCCCTATTGTGTGAAGTAATTTTTCCTCTTCATCATTCCTAAGGACAAACTTGTCATCTCAGTCTCTCTGCTTCTTAAAAACAAAGTCCCAAATCCTGCACCCCCAGCGTTAATGGGCACACTCTCTTAGAGGGGACTTCAGCAACTACCTTTAATACCAAGTATTCTTTTCAGATTCTTTTACCCATTCTAAATGGCTTACCAATTTTTTCCAAACATAAATTATGTTTGCACCACAGGACTCCTAGGAGCAAAGTTCCTCTCATTTCAGTATGAAATGAAATTATGCTGACCACGAATTCAGAAAAAAAAAAAAAAAAAAGATTACTACATTTACAGCTACATTTCTGGAGCAATCATCAATACTTTAGAACATGAAGTACACACATTCAGTATACTGTATTTTCAAAGATTTTTGTGTTTTTGGCTCTCTAGGTGATGTGTTGACATTTTTAGATTCTCACGTGGAATGTAACGTTGGTTGGTTGGAACCTCTTCTGGAAAGAGTGTATTTAAGTAGAAAGAAAGTGGCCTGTCCAGTAATCGAAGTCATCAATGATAAGGATATGAGGTAATATTGACACATTCCACAAGATACTTCTAAGCACATATGTAAACACAAGCAGCAGAAAGTGCTGAGTATATGCCCAATATGTGCATTTTTTGAAAATCCAAAACATATACAGCTTACTTAAATAAATGGAAAAGCATGGTCGATATCTTGGGATCAGAGTCTGCTGATGCAATAATCTATCTGGTCACTACAAATTCTTAACTCTAAATACCAATAAATCCTAATAGTTATTATCTGTTTTTTCCCCTTTATATTTAGCTGAACCCACAAATATTTATTTGCCTCAAGTTTAGTTCTTATTTCTGTGGGAAACACGTATGTGCTTCTAAGTTGCCCTTGTACTTTTTTTTTCTTCAAAACTGGCCAGAACAGTATTAAAATAAAAGTATAAGTTAAGCACAAATAATCAAGCCAATTAGTTACTAAAGCAAATTGTACTTGTAAATGTTCTTGAACTATTATTAAAAGGTGGTGCCCTAAAATCATCATAAGCACTTGTTTCATTCATTTGACTACGTTGTGAAACCAAATTGATAAAGTACATAAAGATTTATATAATCCCAGATAACACTTTGGTTTTTTCTTCCTGGATTAGTTACATGACAGTGGACAACTTTCAAAGAGGCATCTTTGTGTGGCCCATGAACTTTGGTTGGAGAACAATTCCTCCAGATGTCATTGCAAAAAACAGAATTAAAGAAACTGATGCAATAAAGTAAGTGTGTGCAATTTAAGACTAGAAAGCAGTCATATATCTTTTTGTAAAAGCATAAAAAATTCTACAAAACAGCTTATTATTCTATAGAACATTAAGAATCACAGTTCTATCCAATAGATTACCAAAGCAAACACAATATTCCTGAGAAATTTGTTCCCAAAACTAATTCTTCACTGGTCATTTGTACCTTACTCAGGGCTGAACACACAAAAATTCACTAATGCTATCCTGTCCCCTAGGATTTGCAACCTAAGAAACACAAACTAGCAAAATGTGCTGCATACATACTATATAAACACACATAATATTAAAGTAAACATAAGTGCAAATTAAAAGTAAATAATAGTAATAGAAATATCATTCTAATGATAGCAATGGTTAGGATTTTCTTTTACAGCCTAATCCTACCCCCTCCATGAGAGAAGTGCCAAATTCTATGAATAAATTTAAGAATCGATTCAGAAGCTGGATATGAATTCAAGTTTGGGCTTTTATTCCCAAGAAACTGCATTAAAGAACACAGCTTAGACCTGAAGCTGAAGTGGAGGCTTCCCATTACTTCTTCAGAATCTAGGCCTGCAGGACAAGCATTCAGCCAGCCACAGAAAGAGCAGCAGGGAGCTTAAATTTTCCCTGTTGTAGTGACCACTTAAGCAGACACAAGCAAGCCAGCCCCAAGAGAAAGCCAAGCCCAGACTGCATTGAAGCATGTTTTCCCCAAACTTACCCCTCAATCAATCATACCACCTTCCTTGCCAGGTGTGATGCCTTCAGAATTGTTCTACCAAGCAAAGAAGTGAAGGTTCTACCATTTATTAAGCACTCTGTGCCAGGCACCTAACTCTCTTCCTAACTCTAGGAGGCAGGTGGAAGTATTCACCTTAAAGAGGTGAGGAAATTGAGACTTAAAAGCATTAAGTAATTTTCCCAGAGATCCACAGTTAATGAAAGAAGAATTTGAGACTCAAACCCAGAACTACCTGGATTTAACACTCTTATTCTGCACCTACACCTAAAGAACCTCTGCTTTTTCCAAACTCTCATGTTGAGGGCCAATACAGTGGTTGAATTCAGACTACATTCAACATAATGTTAGGAAGAGAATGCATTCTGGATAGACTAGTAGGAAAATTGGAGTGCAGAAAGAACACGAACATAAATGGTGGCAGAGGGGAGAGAGGTATGGGACAGGAATTATGTCCCCCTTGAGATTACTGTATACACTAAGCACAAAGCAGACTCTCCACAGAAACTACTTCAGCTGGCTGAGTGGTGACCACCATAGGAAGTGATTCCAGTCTTCGCTAACTGCTGACTAAAATATAGTTTCTATTCTCCATAATCAACATTATTAGTGAAGGCTCTGGAGACAGTTTGAATCTCCACTCTGCTACTGAGAAGTGGTATGAGCTTGAAAAGACTACTTCTCATCTTCAGCCTCTATTTCCTCATTTTTACATGAAGACTCATAAAAGCAGGTGCTACTTAGATTGTTTTAAGAACTGAATCAGATAATACATAAAGTGCTTTGAAAGGTGCTTGCCATATAACATGCTGTCGGTAAAGTTTGTGTGTGCTTGTGAGGCAGGAGAATAGGGTCTGGAGGCAAGAACCTTGAGGCCAATTCATGCCGACCTCCTGAAGTCGAATCAAGGAAAAACACCAAGGTCTGGGGGGCAGGAAATCTAAGACCAATTCCTGCTGACTTCCCAAAGCTGGATCAAAAGGAAAACACCTGGGTCTAGGGGCAGGGGATCGAAGGCCGAATAACACCCACTTTCTAAAGCTAAACCAGAAGGAAAATTCCATTTCCCCACATCCGAGTAAAAAAGGATCAAAGGCTACTCTCCCTACAGCCCTCCCCTTCCACCACCTCTCAGAGGGAAAGGGAGGGTGCCTTGGACTGGCCAAGCAGGGACCTTCCCTTCATCTGCATAGGGCGCCAATTCACCTCAGCCTTTCATTAGCCAAACAAATCCTTCATCCAGATAAGGGGCAGCCGATAGGGACCTCGAAAGGAGTACTCGCAACTCAGAAAACTTTGTAACCCGTTTGCTCCGGCCCACTCCCACCCTGTGGAGCGCTTTCTCGCTTTAATAAATCCCTGCTTGTGCTGCTTCGTTCATGTGTTTCGTTCCTTTGTTAGTGTGTTTTGTTCAATTCTTTGTTCAAACTACCTAGAACCTGGATAACTCACACTCACGGCCTTCCTTCCGGTAACCGCGAGAGGCAGTACAGTGGAGTGAGTGGCACAGCGTCCCCTCAGACTGCCCAGAGCAAACCCAAGGTGTCAACTGTCCTTGGGAAAGTTTCTTACCTTCTCTGTGTTGCCGATTCCTGAGAGCTTGCTTGGAGGTTCTAGCAGGGAGCGCAGCTGCTCGTATACCCTTGAGGGAAGACCGGCCCTCCTCTGTCGGGGATGGTGGTCCTCTTCCACAGAGAGCGCAGCTTCCGGGAGGGACGCACACGGAGAAGTGAGGGAGGAAGGGGACACCCGCCTAGCCAGCCGGATCAGCCGAATCAACCCTGGCAATTCATGAGGTGACAGATGTCGCAGCCAGATCGCCCTCACATCCAGTGTTGCAGATTTTTTTTTTTTTTTTTTTTTTTTTTTTTTTTTTGGAGACGGAGTCTCGCTCTGTCGCCCAGGCTGGAGTGCAGTGGCCGGATCTCAGCTCACCGCAAGCTCCGCCTCCCGGGTTTACGCCATTCTCCTGCCTCAGCCTCCCGAGTAGCTGGGACTACAGGCGCCCGCCACCTCGCCCGGCTAGATTTTTTGTATTTTTTAGTAGAGACGGGGTTTCCCTGGGTTAGCCAGGATGGGCTGGATCTCCTGACCTCGTGATCTGCCCGTCTCAGCTTCCCAAAGTGCTGGGATTACAGGCTTGAGCCACCGCGCCTGGCCCAGTGTTGCAGATTCTTAATAATCATACACACTCACAAGATTTTTTGTGAAGTCTGGGCTGGTATGTATATAATACTTACAATAGTGCCTGATACTCCCTTAGCCCTGAATAAGTGTTAAAAATAACATTCCTGGACAGTTTGTGTCACAGTATAAAGGGCAAATAATACTAGTTCCAGGATGCATCTTTGCTGAACCTAATCAAGCTCTACCACCATGATCCAGGGATGGCATCACTTAAGCGCTATTTGTGACTCTGTCCCAGGGCTTCCCTGCATCGGATAGCTATTCTGAAAAGCCTTCTACCTCCAGTACAAATGTACAGAGGACCAACTCTAAAAGTCGAACTTTCATGAAATGTAAGTTTAAAAAACAAACTTTTCTTTTTGTAGGTGCCCTGTCATGGCTGGTGGATTATTTTCTATTGACAAAAGTTACTTTTTTGAACTTGGAACATACGACCCTGGCCTTGATGTTTGGGGTGGAGAAAATATGGAGCTCTCATTCAAGGTATTACCAGGTGTTTCCCAAATTTTCTTTACAATAATGAGTTAATCAATTTAAATGGTTTGATTTTACTACTATAATCAGATATGTGACTGCCACTAAGAGGAAATTTCACGGAAATTTTAGGGTCTCTGGATTAATTTTTTCATATCTCAGATCGAATTTGGAGGAATCCATTGCTGTCGTGAAATTTATTAGCATTCCCTAGTCTTTCACAACACCATTTCTGCTTGTAAATATGGGGGAAATGACTTTCTGCCACTCAGAGTAAATGCTGTGGGAGTCATATGTGATACAGAATAACTCTTCTGGGACATCTGTCTAGTATGTTGGAAGGAATAGACTCAATCTGTATTGGATCATCTTGGAGAACACAAATGACAGAAGGACATAAAAATACCTCTAAAGCAGATCACCGACAGGTCAGGTGTGCTCATAGTACAGCTCCTTTGGATACTTTATACCATCTATTATACAATCACCAATTAACTTCTGAGAAAGCCTTGGCAACAGCAGTAGTAGAGAGTGTCCAAAAAGTAATTGCTTTCCTATTGGGTGGGTGTTCTGTATGTAGGCAAAAGGGTATAATTTTGGAGCTGCTGATCAAGAAAAATGGTTTTGAGTTGTGTACCACAAGCCTTTTGGTTTTTCCCAAAATGAGAGTAGGGGAATGTGAACAAATGGACATCTACACTTCTTTCCCTGATTCAACCAAAACAAGAACTCATATTTTACAAAATGGGATTCTGTGAAGATTTATTTACAAATAAATAAAAAACTTATATTGCAGGTTAGGAAATGAAAAAACTACATTTCACTAATCCTAAAATGATCCACAGCAATACACAAAATTAAATAAGCCTGTTGAGTTTGATTTTCTATTTCAAAAGTGTGTTTGAAGTTGAGTATTACTTCAGGTAAGGGGATACAAGGTCGCCAGCCAGGTGGTTTCTTGTCATTGTTAAGTGCCCATGATTTGTGGATAATCATTTGATAATTGATGCTTATCATCAAATTCTTCCAGGTGTGGATGTGTGGTGGTGAAATTGAGATCATTCCCTGCTCCCGAGTGGGCCATATATTCAGAAATGACAATCCGTATTCTTTCCCCAAAGACCGGATGAAGACAGTAGAGCGGAACTTGGTGCGGGTTGCTGAAGTCTGGTTGGATGAGTATAAGGAGCTGTTCTATGGCCATGGAGACCACCTCATCGACCAAGGGCTAGATGTTGGCAACCTCACCCAGCAAAGGGAGCTGCGAAAGAAACTGAAGTGCAAAAGTTTCAAATGGTACTTGGAGAACGTCTTTCCTGACTTAAAGGCTCCCATTGTGAGAGCCAGTGGTGTGGTAAGTTCAAGTGACAATTTAAAATCTTACTCCATAAAAACAAAACACAAAATCTCTTTCAAAAATGTGTGGAAAGAATGAATAATTACATCATAAATAAACATCAAGTATGAGCATAGATGGGACAAAGCATAGCTGAGAATTAAATATAGGTAAACTTAAGGAAGGCTACCAAGTGGTCATGTTCATTGATTAACTCAACAGATATCTATTGAATATCCATAGATCTGGGAGTATTTCAGACTTGGATTACAGGGCGATGAATGAAGCAGACTTGATCCCTTCCTTGTGGAGCTTAATTTGGGTAGGGAAGAAAGATTATAAACAAATAAGCAAGTCAAGTGTAAATACAAAATATAATAGCTCTCATTTAGGGAGCAGGCCACAGTTGATGAATTCTCAGAGTGGTACAGAAATCCTCTCTGAGAAGGAGACTTTGTAACTCACGCCTAAAACACTAAGTGTCAGTCAGCCAAGCTCTAAAGAAGAGTGCTAGGCAGAGGGTGAAGGTCATGTAAAGCCCTCAGACAGGTGAGTGTTCTCCATCCAAGCACTGGAAAGAAGGCAAATGTTGTTGTCAGGGTGTGAAGGAGGGAAGAATGGCGCCAGAAGAAGGTGAAGAGGAAGGAAGGAGCCAGATCACACAGGTCCTTGTAACCAAAGTAAGGATTTTCTTTCTTTCTTTCCTTCCATCTTTCCTTCCTTGCTTCCTTCTTTCTTCTGAAAGTAGTGGGAAGTTACTGAGCAGAGTTAAGCAAGGGGGTGATAAGATTTAATTAGGATTTGTAAAGATTTCAAAGAGGGACTTAAAATTACAGAAAATATCAGAGAATAGCAGATAACATTCCAGGACATGAGAGATAGTATCCGAAGGGAAGAAGCTAAGCCAGATAAGGTGGCCAGAGTACAAGACTAAGAAAACATCAAGGAAGAGGAAAAGCTGGGGAAAAGCCATTTCAAACCCATTCTAGGAGTGAAGCTGCATTTGAAGAGGATGGTAAGACACGTGGGTTTAAATATGATTAGCCAAGCCTTCAGCTGGGGTTCTTTGCCTTTCATGCTTATTTCTAATCTTTTATTTCCAATTTGATTTGACTTATAACTATCCCCAGTGTTTTTGTTTTATTTCAGCTTCCTTTTTCTTCATCCAAGAAATTATTTTAAAATGTGACCATTAGTTATCCTGCCCTTTTAGGCCAAATTTTTTCAGTTCTTCTAGAGAGCGGGTTATACCATGCTTTCTATCTGGAAATTCTCCTGATAGCAAAAACTTATTATAATACTCCCCTTGAAAGTATTAGGGAAATCCAGGAAAGCTATGAAAGACAAGAAACTAGTCTTAGAAAGTGATTCTGTTTTTTACAAAATTCAACTGATAAATAAACATATGCGACCTCTTTTTAGGTAATGCACTATATTATAAAATTGCCATTTTTATAGGTCCAAATAGAATGGCAGCTAATTTAGATGGCTCAACCTGGTAATTTATCAAACAGTTTGGATTTATATACACACTGTTCAAATGACAACATGTCAAATATAACTGTAAAATAAATTTACAATTTTTAATTTCAACCCCTGAGCAGAAAAAAAAAAAGAAAGAAAGAAAGAAGGAATTCCCACTATTGTAATTTTTCCCATTCCAACAGCACAATCTCAGTAAGAGTAATACTGAACTTTAACCACCAGAGGGCACTAGAAAACTACGTTTTGGCTCCACTGGTAGGCTAACTTGTGTGAGTTCCTACGAAATTTCTGAAGAGCTCTCCTAATGAAACAGCCTTCTGCCGATGTCTCCGCTATAACATATCAAAATGCAGCAAGTAGTTTAAAAACTGATTTTAACAAATTCCTTCTATTTTCCTTTGTTGTTTCCTTGAACAAATTTCAGTGAAGATGTAGTTTGCTCCCTTCTGAAGCAACCAGCAGGGAGCGTTATTACCATTTTTAAAAAATTAGGACCTTTCTCCAGGTAATTTGGAGCAAATTAAGTAGATCATTATTTTAGATAGATAATCTTGGAAATTTCCAAGAAAATAAACTCCACAACTTCTTTTTGTATCTTGCTCCATTTCACTTCTTTCAACCTTCACACGTAGATACTTAAATCCAGTGAAAGTTTTGTGTTTTGTAATAAGAACAAATATTTTCTTATTGAACCAACAATATTTGAAGCTAATAATCTCACCAATAATGTATTTTTACACTGGATTAAACTGCTGGCAAACAGTCTATAGCTCTGTTTCCCTTTTTTCAACCTCCATGTGTAGGAATTTAAATCCAGTGAAAGTTCGTGTTTTTTGTAATAAGAAGAAATATTTTCTTATTGAAACGACAATATTTGAAGCTAATAAAAGAATCTCACCAATAATGTATTTTTACACTGGATTAAACTGCTAGCAAATAGCCTAATGTTTAACAATTCTGTCATAAATTGTGGGGAATATCTACTTCCTAAATTGGAAAGTGAAATAATACAACATGGATAATTTGACATTTATACACTGCCTGATTTTTTTAAAGATTAAAATGGTTTACAGTAAAAACATGGATCAATTATTTTTAAATAAAAAGGAAAAATTCTAAAAATGGTTAATAATGAAATGAAGAATAACAATTCCAAAGCACTTCAGAGACGATGTCTATACGAAGAAAAGTATTAGGTTGGTGTAAAAGTTCCTTCAGTGGCAAAAACCACAATTAAATAGTTTCCTTGGTAATTCCTAAGAAGAAGGGAAAAAAAAAAAAAAACATTCAGGTCAAGTGAGAGAGGGGCATGTAAGGGACAGAAAATTTTATCTTTCTTTCCAATGCTTTTCGGTTCTTGGAGGGATTATACAAAATAAACACAAATATCAGTTAACCAGGGGGTTCTCAAACACTGTCCTGACCAATGTTACTTGTGCTGTCTCAGAGTTCCATGGTCAAGTACATTTGAGAAACATTCGTACAACATTCTGAGCAGCAAGCTGAACATGCACACCCTGAA